>NC_056748.1:985813504-986113504 GCF_019279795.1 Protopterus annectens | reverse complement strand
GTGTCCTTCCTGCTCTCGGATCCAGCATTGACTTTTCAGCTGACTTTGCACCTTCATCCTCAGCATTCTACTCCATGGGGACAGCCAGCCTAAAGCTTACAGGCCACCCAGCTGGGTATTGTCATCTCTTCCTCCACTTCTCTGGATCATCTTACTGAAGAAGTCACTAGGAAGAGAATGTGCAAGAGGAGCCACTTGGACTCACCCCAGGAGTCCATCACTGAGGATACAGACTTTGATAAGGGTCTCCCAAATCTCCACCCGATCACCTCATTTGGAGACATCCTTGAGATCCTTAAACAAAAGGGTGGTTGGTCTGACCAAAACCCAACTCCTGAGGAGTTAGTATTTCTAGAAGCTTTTGGGACTGACCCGTCTACCTCCTGGGTTACTGATGAACTTATTGATTTGGTTTCTAAGCAGGCGTGGAAGGAACCTGATATGATTGAGTCTATCACCAAGAGACCAGACAGAATTCTGGCTTCATCGGTAGGAAGAAAACATTGAAGTAAGGTGGTACCAGTTGATGGAATGGTCGTGGTAGCAGCTACAAAGAGGGAACTCATGGAACAGTTATACAGAAACAAAGGGGACGGGTCAGATTTGGGAAGCAGGTTTATGCTTCGGCGACATTTGCTGTCCGATTGCTGAACTACTTGGCACACTAAACGAGACTGCAAAGGGACTTGATTAAGGATCTTTCAAACTCCCTTTCAGGGGCCACTACAGAGACTGAAACTTCTGTGGCCTCACAGTTGGCTGACCTTTAATCTATTGCAAATTTATCCTTGAGGGTCATCTTGCATGCTGCAGTAGGTGCCACTAGGGCCGTGGTTTCAGGTATTTCCATCAGGAGGCATGCCTGGCTGTGTCTGTGTGATTTTGCGGAGCCCTTGAAGTCATCTTTCATCAGTGCTCCCTTCGATGGTTCATCTTTGTTTGGCTGCACAGTAAAAGACAAACTCTCCCAGTGTGGGAAAGATGGAAAGACCCTATCTGCAGTGGACATACATTTTTCGAACCCTTAATGGACCTTTTCCAAGAATCAACGGGGAAGTCAAAAGATGTGGTTCAGGAAGTCTCAAGGTCCTTTCCAGGATGCACATGGAGGTAGTTTTGCCAGAGGCAGAGGAGGGAGCGATAATGGCAGAAGACACCCCCGTGGCAGAGGAGGCCCTCAAAACCGAGGGTCTAGAGATACTTTTTCTGATAGACCCTTTCAGCACTCCAAAAAGGAGACCTGATTGCCTTCCTCTGGAGGCAGTCAGAAGTCACTTATCTTTGCACCAGGAAGCCTGGCTAAACATAACAAAGGGCACTTGGCTACAGAGAATCATTTCCAGAGGTTATATTATTCCCTTTTCCCCACCACCTCCATTACCCAGAAAAATCCCAGATGTTCCATCCAGTCAGAGGGAAGCAGCAGCACTAGCAATTCAAAAGCTGCTAGAAAAAAAAGTGTCATCCAAGAGGTCCCTCCAGACCAAATAGAATCCGTAACTTATTTAAGATTATTTTATTGCCAAACAAGACAGGGAACTGGAGAATAATTTTAGATCTCAGTGTGTTGAACAAATCGTTTCGACACACCAAGTTCCAGATGGTCACAACTCAGTTCATTCTACCATTACTGAACAAGGATGACTGGATGTGCTCACTGGACCTTCAGCATGCATGCTGTCACATAAAAATGAACAGTCGATCCAGAAGGTACTTAGGCTTCTGGCTGGGAGGAAATCATTGCCAGTTCAGAGCACTACTGTTTGGCCTTACCTCAGGGTGTTCAGCAAGTGTATGGCAATAGTAGTAGGTCTCTTAAGACTGTAGGGATTCTAGGTCTTTCCATACTTAGACGACTGTCTCATTACCACTCTGACTGGGCATCAACTGGTCCAAGCACAAGACCAAGTGTTGCGGACTTGTTCAAATCTTGGAATAACCATCAGTTACAACAAGTCACAATTACAACAAACTCAAACATTGGAATTCATAGGAGCAGTGTTCAACACAGTATCTATAGTAGCATATTTACTTGTTTCGAGAGTACGAATAATGAGAAGTCAAGAAAATAATTTGCAGTACCAGAATTTCAGCTTGATTGATTTTGCAAGCTCTGGGATCAGTGTCAGCGGCAATAATTTTAGTTCCCTTAGCAATATCACATAAGAATTCTGCAGTGGATGCTGCAAACACAATGGTCAGTTCTCTCTCAACCCATTTTGACAAACATAAGAATAACTCAGGTATGCAAACAGTATCTTTCCAGATGGATGCAGTCACAACAACTGTTACAAGGTCATTTTTTCATTCTTCCCCAGCCCAAGACCATAGTGACCACAGACACTTCCCAGATTGGAGGGTGTGGGGCATTTCTTGGGGAAGACAGTCCAAGGCGCTTGGTCTCCTGAAGAGGCCAACTTGCATATCAGTGTTCTGGAAATGAGACTGGTGCTTTTGGCCTTGCAAGCATTCCAAAACTCTCTCCCTCTCAGAACAATTGTGATCTAAATAGACAACATGTCAGTAGTTTGATACATCATCAAACAGAGGGGGGATCAGATTTACCCTTTGTGTCAAAAAGCCCTAATAGTGTGGTAATGGGCAATTTCTTCCAACTGCTTTCTAATTGCAATTCATATTCAATGGAAGTTCAACGTGATAGCAGTCAAACTGAGCAGGTCCATCTTACTTCCTTACGAGTGGTGTCTCGGCAACAAACGGACGGACATGATTTTCCATCAGTGGGACCAGCCATGCTGCGGTCTTTTTGCATCTCCCTTAAAGAACAAATGCAGCAGCTTCTTCGCCCTAATCCCCCCACTGGGGAAGTCACCGAGGGATGCTCTTCTCCACCATTGGCTCCCCGGTCTTATGTACGGTTATCCTCTGACTCCTTTAATTCCTAAATTCCTTCAGAAAGCAGCCAGGGTGAAGAGCAAGGTCATCCTGAGCATATCTAAATAATCCTACCTTGGTTTGTGATTTACTGTGGAGTTGACTGGTAAGAGAAGTTTTTATTTGAATGTATATTTTATTTGTTATCACTATATGTCACTGTTTGTAGGTAGGAAGGGATAGCTTGTTAACAAGATTTACTTTGATTCATATTTTTTGAAAATCCAGAGCATATCAACAATCCTACCATGATTTGTGATTTATTGATCTTCAGTGTTGAAGTGTGACTGTGCCACGCACGACGTAATGGAATTACAGCTTTTGTCTGGCTTGCAGAACTTGTACAGTCAGAACAACTTTACTGTACTTACTTTACTATTTAGTTGTATATTGCTTGTGTGATTTTTGTCATAGAAGTTGATTTAGATTCTCTTTAAATTCTGTGGTCTGATTTTGATTATTCTTTTCTTTTACAGTATTTTATTTTTTTAAGGTGAATATGGATTCCTTAAATTAGTATGCAATTAATGATTTGCTAATGCACAAATATCTTGTACAGTGTAATAAATGCTATGCATATTTAAAGGTTAACAGCTGATAACACTGGTGATCTGTGTTTCACATGTCAAAAGTTGGATGATTTACTTATCATTGTTGCAAGTAAATCTAGACATAATGATGACGGTTGCACTTGTGCTATTGACACAGCTTGGAGAACTGTTGTTTCATATATTAATGACTGGATGGTGAGATAGATAATGTTAGGCAAAGAACAAGGTGAGCACATTTAGGAAATGATGCATCTGTTGTTTGCAAAGATCATTCAACCTGTATGAAACAAGATGGTGCCCCTGATAACTTTGGAATTCTGGATGCAAGTAGTCAACAATCTGAGGAAACAGTTTGTTTAGAAGGAAACAAAAAAGAAAGAAAGGAAGAAGTTCACAACAAAGGAAGAAAAAGAAACTGATTAATGTCTGTAAAGTAAAGAGAATACTTACTAAAAAGGACACTGCTTTGTTAGGTAACACACAGGTTACAGGGAATGATAATATTTTTCTATCAGAAAACATTCAGTCTACAGAAAAAGGCATCAATTTTCCAAAAGAGAAGGTAGAAAAAAGAGGCAAGGGGCAGGTGAAAAGGAAGAAATCAAAATTGAAAGTGGGAGGATTGAAGAACATTACTGTAAGAAAAAAGAAGAGGAAGACAGATGTTGACTACGTGGCTCAAGATGTGGATTTACACTGCCAGCTGGATTAGAATTTAATACACAATGAAAACAGTGGGATTAATAAGACTATGAAGATTTAACCTTTGTAACAATTGACAGAGTAGATATTATTGTATTAGAAGTTGAAGATTCTTCAGAGCTGGTCAACAAAGATATTCTTGTAATGGAGATTCAAATATTCGAGGAACTGATACTTAAGTTTGCAGAGAATATAAAGAACATCGAATAGTGTTATTGCTTGCTAGGAGCAAAAATAGAAGATGTGAGACGAGCCTTGGAATGCCTTAATGTAAGGAAATACAAATCTGTTTTTATTCATGTTGGTAGGAATGATCTCATCTGCAAGGATTCTCTGACTGTTAGTAGGGAACTGAAAGCCCTCTTAGATAGTATAGCTTGTACTGGTGTTAGGATGTATTTTTCACAAATCACATATAGAAAGTATAGCCATGTGACCGTGAATTAAAAGATTTTTGGGTAAATGAAAAAAAAATGTCCTGTATTAAAAAATGGAATTCTGTAGAGCATCCAAGCCTAGTTTTGGGTACACATGTGTTTAGATATGATGGCGTACATTTGTCCACATCAGGGAAGAGAATTTTTGCAGCAGATATTTTGTAATATTTGATAATCACTAGGCAGAATTTTTGCAAGGCAGAAAATTTAACAGTTTACAGACAGCAACATTTCGTGCATCTCTGGTGGTTGTTAATTCTAGGAGCATTAATAATAAAGTTTTTATTGGAAAATTTGCTGCCTTCCCATAAGACTGAAGTTGTTGTGTCTTTCGGCTTTTCCCAGTTAGGGGTCGCCACAGCGGAACTCCGGTCTGCTAATGATTGGCAGTTGAGTTTTACGTACCGAGTTGCCAGCTCTGTCGCACAACCTTCAACGAAGGTACGCCCATTCACGCATGTTTCCACGCAGAAGACACTCTAGCTGAGAATCGAACCGGACAACGTCTTACTGTGAGGCGACAATGCTACTGCAGCACCACCACCGCAGTATAAGACTGAAGTTGTTATTGTTTGCAAAACATAGTTAAAAAACAATAACAATGGAAACCAGTTCTGTCAGGGTATAAATGTTTTTACTGTAACAGACATTCTAACAAAAAATTAGTTGGAGGTGTTATGATAGGGATTAAAAATAGTTATGGGACCTGTGATTATTACATGTTCAGTGATAACACCAATACTAAAGACAACCATGGAACATGTAACAATTGTTGGAGTGTATAAACCACCAAAGTCAAGTGCAGATAACCTAGAGGATTCATACATTTCTTGCGTGAAACACAGGAGGGAAGAATAATATTAGCCGGGGACTTACATTTACCAGAAGTAGACTGGAATAATATTGCTTCAAAAACATTAGTAAAGAAATTATTCACAAGGTATATTCAGGAACAATAATTGCTTCAGACTGTAAAAAACCTACCAGGGGATGAAACTTACCAGACATTGTTTATGTTCTTAAAGAAATTAATGTTAACTTCAAGTCAGGTTTTACCACCGTTGATGTGCAGTGATCATGGGGTTATAAAGGTTAATTTGTTGCTAGATAATTCTGCCAACATGAAATCTAAACCAGTGTGCAGAAGGTTAATTGCAGATTATATGCAAGCAAACAGTCACTATGTAAAACTAACTGGAGTGAGGTATTCAGTGGAAAAATTGTAGATGGAATGTGGGAAGTTGTGAAAGAGAAATTGTCTGACTGCAAAAAAATAAAAAAAAAATGTTTAACATCAGGATCTAGGCATACAGAATCAAAGGGATATATTTCCATAAGAACAAGGTATCTGATTAAGATGAGAGACAGAAAATTTAAGAAATGGAAGAGAGGTCGAACTACGACTTTGAAAAGTGAAATAAACAAGCTGGACAAACAGAATAAGCACAGTGTGAGACAAGATCAAGAACAATTTGAAGAAAATGTATATAATTATATTGAGCATAATAGGAAACCTTTTTTATAGATGTATAAGATGTGGAAGGTGTAAAGACATACAAATTGATAAACTGTGTGCAGATTCTAAAATTTATGCTCAGACATAGCAGATTATATATATATTTACAAAATGTTATGCAAAACAGTTTGGCTCCACAAAAGGGGTAATAAGTTGTCCTAGTGGCATCCAGATGACCCCAGATACTGTAATCAAATTACATTATATTGAAAAAGAACTATTCAACCTGGATCCAAACAAAGCACAGGGAGGAGACGGAATTAGTAACAATGACCTGAGAACATTTCATCAAGAACTTATGGTACCATTATATTTATTATTCACTAGGTCATATAAATATGGGGAGATTCCTCAAGATTGGAGACATTCACTTATTAAACCTATCTTTAAGGAAAAGGGGAGTAGAACAAACCCAAAGTCGCATAGACCCTTAAGTCTACTTTCATGTAGTGGAAAAATAATGATAATATTGGATAAGTTATTGTCAGAATTGGATAGGTTGGGACTTGGAACCATACATCAACATGCACATGTAGAAAATAGATCTATTACCACCTTAACATGATGTTCTATAGCAATATAATAACAGCTATGAATGTAAAATTGTGTTGTGATAACATTTATATAGATTTAACTTCAGTATTTGACAGGCTCATACACACTGATTAATAAATTAGAACAACTAGGTATTGATGTACTCTTGATAAGATGAATAGCTGCTTGGCTTACAAATTGGACATGGCCAGTATCATACAGCAACTGGACAGGTGAAATCCTTTGCTACAGGCAGGGTGTCCCACAAGGCTCTGACCTAAGCCCTTACTTGGTTAGATTATATTTTGCAGACCTAACTTTTTCATCTGAGGTGTTCTACAGTCTATATATAGATGACCTGAAATTGGGTAAACTGATTACATGTTACTATTTTAGTAATGGGAACTATATATAGTATTTTTCATGCCTCTGTTGAGCAGCCAGCCTGAGAATTGAGCCCCACTATCTGCGTAATCATCCACATTGGTCAAGTCCTCTCTGTAAGTTTTTGAGCGGTGCAAACAAGCCTCACTACATATTATATTTTTTCCACAGCATAGAAAAGTCTGGTGATGGATCTATCCCTTTCAGCGTCTGGCTAATAGCATTCAGCCGAGGTTTTAGTTCTGGCCTTAGGTTGGAGTCCGCGGTGTCTTTTTTGTTACCGGGCAACAGATTCCAGATGTGGTTTGTTTTGGAGTTGTATGTTGAACAGATAGGTTCCCTCTGAGGCATTGTTGGTAAGTTCTTGAGCTGGAGTTCTTTGCTCTATAGAGCAGAGGTTCTTTCATTTTCAAGACCCTTTTATCCTGATGTTTGATTACTTTTGTGATTTCTCAGGAACAAAGTGTCGGGTCTACACCACATAGATTGTCAGAGATGAGAATCCCTTCATGATAAGGTGGGCATATTAGAAGGTCTTCCTAACTACTTTTTATCTCAATGGTCTTCCTCGAATGATAAGGTGGGCAATGGCAGGGTAAGGTCCTCACTTCAGAAGGTCTAGGATGGTGTTTAACTACAGAATTGGGTCCCTTGGGGTTTTTTTCTCTTCTGGGTTCTTATGACTTCAGTGGATTGCCCCTATAGGCCAGGCCTCTGGGTCCAGTTGTTTTTCCGACTATATGACCTGGCATTTTGGCATTTAACAGGCCATGTGTAATTTAGTATATCCAGTTTGCAGTCCCTTGCAAACTTCTGTGTCAGATGGTATTTTTCTATCTGCTTTGTTTGCAGTCATCTGCAAACTTTGTTCAACCCAGCATGAGTTTGTTTTTTTGTACTTCTTCTGCGTTTGCTGCAAACGGAAAGAGTTTTAAACTGACAGCTGTGGTACAACACTTGTTGTGTAACACTTCTTGTGTTGGTGGCCAGCAACTGACATCTGAGGGTTAACATTGACCCTGTGGAGTTTTTCAATGAGCCAGTTTGGTCACCCATTAACAAGATGTATGGAGCCAGTTTTCATGATATGAGTTTGGTAATGTATCGAAGAGGCTTTATCTGTTTAGCAAACTTGGATGGCCTGCAAGGGCCCATCATGCTGCCTTTCTCATGCCAAAAAAGTCCAGCCAAGTATAGAATCAATGATTGGTAGAGCTTTTAAAGGGTCTTGAGGATGGATCAAAATCTCATGGCTTTACAAAGTCTATTTGTAATGGTCATTAAGTATGAAAAGGATTATGATTGCAGATAAGGCTTTGTATGGCTAATGGGCTTGCTTTTTCAAGTCGCCAGAGCTGGTGAGAGCAAGATGGGACCACAATTGCAGTCGCGCCCACTGGAGTGGCCCCAGAGGTAAGCGCGGGTTTAAACAACTGTCCCCACAGTGGTGACACCATCAGTCGCCCATGGATGCTGTGTTTTTGCTTTGGAACCATGTAACCATGGGCGTTGCTGTGTTGCTGGGCTAGGCATGGAGCAGTCATCATCTGTTTGTTTGGAGATTTTGGGGGGCTGCAATGGCAGTATACTGGGAGAAGTTTGGGTTTGGGGAGAGTGAAGCTAGTAATCAGTATGTTTCAAGGGGCAGTGTCTGTATCATCACACCATTTTGAACTATTTCATATTGCATCTGTAAGATCCCTATGAAAGGTCCTATTTTTCTGTGTTAAGGTCTTACTTGTTTTCTTTTGGGCTTTTAGCTTTTTCTCTCTTTTTTTTGATTTTATGTTTTTTATGATTAGTTTTATAGCGTGTCTTTTTTTGCTTAGGTTTTCTTTTAGTTTAATCTTTTATTGTCATTTTTGTGTTGTAGGTTGTTTATGGCTGGGGTCCACCAGAATTGGTTTGTGCCTTAGAGCCTTTAAGTCTTTTTTTGCTTGGGATCCATTCCTTGTTGCTGAGCTGCAGGGAAGCTGCCCTTGCAGTTTTGGTAGATTCAGCGCTGGTTTAATGTTTTTGCTTGGCTTGAGGGGGGGGTACACAAGGGCCTTAGTAGTCTTTAAGTGTGTTTAGAAGTTCTCTCGGGCTTTGTTTTCTTTTTTGTGTTCTTTTTGGGAGTGGGGGGTGGGATGAGGACCTCTGTTATGAAGTTTCTGATCTGTGGGATGAGGACCAGGTGTTGTGGTGTTTTCCGTGCTCATCTCAGGTGATGATGAGAGTGTATGTTTCTCCTCTTGTGGGGGGGGATGGTGATAGTTGTTGTTCTTGTCCATTTATGTTGAGTTTGATTTCCTGTGAATTTTGGGCTAGTTGTGTGGCTTGGTAGTGTGTTTTCCAGTTATTGGGAGGTGTGAAGTCACCTAGTATGATGGTGTTTGGTGATACATTTATCCCTGGTGTTTTTTTTGAGAGGCCATGTGAGGTTCCTGAGTTTGTGAGGTGGCTTGTATGCTGCTTTGTGAGGAGCAGAAGCAGTGCACCAATGGTTAGTGCCGATGGATGGTCTCGATGCATGCAGTGGCGTCAGTCTTGAGGTGTGTGTGTCTTACGAATTTGATTTGATATCTTACTTGTCTTGGTCATTATGGATGTCGGGGATTTTTTGGCGGGCATGTGATAAGAGGTAAAAGGGGATGGGTGCTGAACGCATGACAGGGCCTTGAACCTGTTTCTGTGCAGACACAGACATTGATATTCTCCATACTGAGAAGGGCCTAGAGTCGTGCATTTTGAGACTAGACTGGCGGCGCATTCAGCATTGCTTTTTTTTTTTCCTTTTTTTGTGTGAGTGGTAGGTTTTTTAGTTTTTGAGCCTCTAAAAAGGCACTATGGGGGAGCCCTGCCAAAAAGCCAGCTATGGAAAATAGGGGTGGGCAGGTGCATCCGTCCCGCGGGGTGAGAGGTAAGGCGTGGCTTGTAAGCAGCCATCATGAAGGTAGACGAATCCCTCGGTAGACACAAATTTGATCCTTTTAGAGTTTATAAAGCCAATGATCATCTTATCTCTGTATTGTATCATTCTTTTGGTGAAGGTAGGATACTGCTCAAGGTCAGGGTCATACCTTGCCTGGGCTACATAATCAGAGAGCTCCTCAATGTCTCTTTCATGTAGTCCAGTCCAAGGAGGCGTCTCCAGATTAGTTTACACCACGGACAATGACTGAGCTGATATTGTACCTGCTGTTGAGCTGAGAGACTGAGTGCTGGTGTTATGTAAGTGATTTCTAGGCCCGACAGGCAAGCTTACTGTGACCTTCTCCTTACTCAGTCTGTTTGGCCCACTGGGTGTGACTCTGCTGTCACTGACTGTGACTGTGAGGTGTTGTGTTGTGTTGTGTCTGAGGTGGTTGTTGGTGTGGTGAATTTTTTGTGTATTCTGCTGTTTTGGTTTTTTTTGATCAGAGCCACCCAGTATGTCTTTGTGTGTTTATGTGTATGATTTGAGATGTTGCTCCAGTTTGGCCTATAGTTGCCGTATAGTTTTGTGTCTGTGTTTTTGTTTTGTGAGGGAGGGAGGTTGTGGGTGTACATGGGGGCATTGCAAATTTGGTCCTCCCTGGTTCACCCACCAGAGCAGAGAGGGACAGTGAGACTAGCAACTGATCCCTCGAACTAGAAGGACTAGACAAAAAAACTTTAAAGAGATTCGGGAGGCGTGGTGACCGGAAAATGGGGTTTGCCTTTTGGGTGCTATCTATAAGAGTGCAATATCATAAGTACTGTAGGAGCAAGGAGCAAGTGCTAGGTTTAACAGATAGAGAAAAGTCTACTTGGAGTCAAGTAGAGATGATCTTTTTAGGTATTAGAGAAAGTGCTAGTAAGTGCTAGTAAGTGCTAGAAAGTGCTAGTAACATGTGTAACAGATAAGACATGTCTGCAAAATAACTTGACTAAATTGAACATTTGGGCATAGGAGAATAATATGCTGATAACTACATCAAAAACTAAGCATATGAGATTTGGGAGACATAAATTGAAAGGTGAATATTTAGTACAGTAGACAGTGATTGAAACTGTAGACTCATTTAAGGATCTGGGTATATGGGTAGATCCAGCTATGAGTTTTTCTAATCATATCAACCAATTGGTTAATGATAGTTATAGAACTATAGGTTGTATAAAAAGATTTATAAAGTCTATGAAATCAAAACTGACAAAGTCATTGTTTGTTAATTACATTAGACCCAAACTCGAGTATGGAATAATAATATGGAAACCCTTTTAAGATAACAAGCATGAGTAAACTAGAAAGAGTACAGTGGAAATATACCAAGGGCATCCACGGATGTCAAAATTTAAGTTATTATGAAAGACTAAAATATCTGAACTTGTACAGTGTTTCTTGCATATATCTAAGAGGAAATCTTATTTAGGTATATAGGGCATTCAGAGAGAACTACCTCTGGGAATGTTTGGGGTTATCAAAAAGTACTAGAGAATCATCAAACAACCTATGTAGAAGATTCTCTATGAATGAGAAGTGTAATAATTGGTTCTCTGACAGAGTAGCTGATGATGGAACAGACTCCCAAATTACATTAAAGCAAGTACTAGCTTAGATATTTTTAAGAACAGCCTGGACACTTATTATGGAAACAAATAATCTGATGTTGTCAGTCTTCATTTCTTCTTGACTAATGGATTACGGTTCCGATCTTTGGAACGGATCTGGCCATCATAAAGCTTGCATCAGCCAAAAAAGTTCTTGAGCTGCAAGTCTACCCATAATGCCCTTCTTCACATAATCTCAGATCTTGTTTGCCGCTCTTGCGAGTAAGATGCATCAGCCGACTCTTGTAGCTAAGTACTTTCAAATTATTTTTATAACTTTTTACTTCATAGTTTTTTTCTTGTCTGAGTGTCTGGTCTACCCTTGAGTGCGTGATTTCCTATTACCGCTGGTATTTTTCTTTCCCTCTACTATCGCTGGTAGTCGCTTCTCTATTTTTACCATTGCGGTAACTTTTCTACCATTGTTGGTAGACTTTCTCTACTTCAGTGTCTATGCGCCAGTGTGAGCTTCCTTTCTGTCCTTCTGCCTTCCCTTTGATAGAAATATGACAGAGAAGCCTAAATCTTCTACGACAGGCTTTAAACAATGTACTGAGTGCAGCAGGAAGATGCCAAACTCAGACTTTCATGAAAAATTTGTTTATTGTTTGGTGTTCCCCACTTGAGTGTGGATTGTTCCATTTGCCACGCCTTTAGTAATAGAACCCTGGCAGACAGAAAAAATTAATTTATTCTCAAAGTGCTCCTTAAGGCCCCTTTCGAGGAAGCCTTGTCCAAGGCCAACCAGTCTCCGGCTGCCACTGGCTCTAAGTGCTCTCACTCGATGCTGACATCTCCTCCAGCACTGACAGCTAAAAAGCATAAGCATGCCTCTGAGGGTTCCTCCATGGAACAAAAAACCAGTGTTGCGAAGCTTTCAGAATGGTCAAAGTCTCTGGCACTGAAAAGTTCTTCGGTATCTTCTACAACGGCTGTGTCTGTGGTTCAGAGTCCTAAATCTATAGCTCTGACCATCTCTATGGCTCTGATTTCGGTGCCGACTGTTTCCCCCATGGTTCAACAGATGGTGCTAAAGCTGAAGCTGGTTTCAGAACCCAGGCCTACCTATTCGCTATCTTTAGACCCTTTACATGAGCAATTACCTAGTCCAGTCCTAGAGAGACCTGAGTCCCCTTCAGCCTTTTTAATGTGCTCCACCAGAAGTCTTTCTGAAATGGAGTCAGGTTGGTGGACCAGATGTTGGCAGCCTGGGGTCTTCCCTCTTCTGTTCAGCCCCCTCTGCCTTCTGGAGCACGTGAGTTTTCTCCATCCACACCCAGTTGTTCTCCTCCTTTGACCATGACAAAGATGTTAGAGCCATTGGCTCTGACTTCCCAGGTTCCAATGACTTCAGCACCAACTACAGTTTTGTCCTCGACACTGCATCTGTCTCTTTCCTCCTCAATACCATCCGCATCATCGGGTCCCCAGAACTGTGTCTTTGCCATCGAGCACAGAAGGTTTGTGTTGGCTCTGAGTTTTTCTATGGAGCTGTCCGTATCTCTTATGGCTACGGTGGCAGTGGACCCTTCCTCACTTCCGGTCTGTTAGGTGGGGCTCTCGGGGCGGGGTGTGACCCCAGTTCTGAGTTTGTCGGTCTCGGTTCTGGGCTCTCATTCCTCCTTGGGGGGGGGGTCTCTGCCTTTCAGGCTATGAAAAGAGCTTTAGCCATTGCTTCTTCCCAGGTGGCTCCTCGGTTACTGGAGTCTACCACTGTGGCCCCAAATTTTTCAGTTCTGCCACCAGCCTCTGTCCCTGGACAGCGAGAACCGGGGTTTACCTGTCAGTGGCATACCTTCTTCCGAGTCCTCCTCAGGTACTCCTGCTGACGAGCCTCCTTGGAAAAGATTGTATAAGAGGAAACACCGTGACTCTCCTGAAGAATCCGTCAGTGAGGACACGGATTGCGATGATTCGAGAGTTCCCCACAGTCACCTCCAGAACACCTCTCCTTTGGAGACATTCTTGAGATCCTTAAACATAAACAGTGGGGTGACTGGAAGCCCAAAGACCCGTCCTCTGAGGAATCAGTGTACTTGCAGACCTTTGGTGCTCGACCATCTACCTCCTGGGTTACCCCACCTGCTGATGACTTAATTAAACTGATCACTCAGCGGGCTTGGAAGGCTCCTGACTCTGTCGAACCAGTCCCTTCGAGGCCTGACAAAATCATTTCTGCTCCTGAAAACCAACCAGATTGGGCTAAGGGCTTAATAGTTGATGCCATGGTGGAAGCGGCCACCACCAAGAAAGAACTAGCTGAGGAGAATTCTACTGTCCATCCCCCGAACCATGAGTCTAGGGTGATAAACAGATTTGGGAAGCGGGTCTATGCTTTATCGACCTTCTCCATGAGGTCCTTGAATTTTTTGGCACATTTTACTACACTTCAAAGGGATCTAGTCAAGGAGCTGTCAGATACCCTGGCAAGAGGAGTCACTGTGGGGGTCCAAGAAAAACTGGCCTCCCAGCTAGCTACCCTGGAGTCTATTTTGAAGTCATCCATGAGGCTCATTGCACATGCAGCTGAAGGGGAGACCATATCAGCAGCTTCAGGGTTGCTATTCTAAAACATGCTTGGATGCGACTGTGCGGGTTTGCGGAACAATTCAAGTCTTCCTTTGTCAGTGCTCCTTTTTGACGGTTCCAATTTGTTTGGTCCCAGAGTAAAGGAAACTCTGCCCAGGTGTGAAAAGGATGGAAAGACTTTGGTGTGGGCATACGTTTTTCCAGTCCTCAACTATCCTATTCAAGGAATCAAAGGAGTGGTAAGATGTAGTTTAAAAGGTCCCAGAAGCCTTTCAGGGACACACATGGTTCAGACTCCCCTCGGGGCAGATGAGGGAGTTACAATAGAAGATACCGTCCCCGAGGCAGAGGTGGTCCGCAGAATCAGGGCTGCAGGGACTCATTCTCTTCAGTCTTACCAGTGCTCCTGAAAGGGGACCCGATTGCTTACCTCTGGAGGCAGTCGGGGGAAGATTTTCCTTGCATCTAGATGCCTGCCGACACACAACTACAGATGCCTGGGTGCTAAGAGTATTTTCTAGAGGTTATTTTATCCCCTTCACCTTCTTCCCCCGAAAACTCCAGCAAGACTCGCCGACATCCCACCTGGTCAGAGAGTTTAAGCAGAAATAGAAGTTCAAAAGCTGCTAGAAAAAAAGAGTCATCAAAGAAGTCCCACCAGCCCAAAGAGAATCTGGATTTTACTCAAGATTCATTTTAGTGCCAAAGAAAACGGGACTGGAGACCAATTTTGGATCTCAGCATTCTAAACAAGTTTGTTCAACAAGCAAAATTCAGGATGGTCATGGTTCAGTAGATTTTCCCCTTTCTAGAGAAAGATGATTGGATGTGCTTTGTCGATTTTCAAGATGCGTATCCACATAAAGGTGAACAAACGCTCTAGAAAATTTCTCTGCTTCTGCATAGGAGCCAGTCATTTCCAGTTCAGAGCGCTGCCCTTTGACCTCACCACAGCCCACAGGGTGTTCACAAAATGTATGGCGGTGGTCACAGCTCATTTGAGGCTGCACAGATTCCGAGTGTTTCCTTATCTAGACAACTGGCTCCTCACCGCTCTCACCAGGCATCTGCTACAACAGACTAAGGATTTTATCTTGGACATGTCCCACCAACTGGGCATGACAGTCAACCCTGCCAAATCTCAGTCAGCTGAGAAAATGGAATGGCCGTCATTATTTTATGCTCACTAAGTAGCGCTTTTACTGTTTAGTGAGTGTAAAATAAAATAAAAGTAAAAGAAAAAGTGTGTGTTTGTGTGTGAAAGTGTATGCATGTGTGAGTGTTAGAGAGATCGGATGAGCTACAATTTTACGCTTGCTAAGCAGCGCTTCTGTTTAGCAAGTGTAAAATAAAAAGCTCTCGCGCGCACATGTGTTTGTGTGTGAGAGAGAGAGAGACACACACAGAGTGTATGCGTGCATGAAAGTAAGAGATAGGATTGTGTGTATGTGTGTTTATGTTGCTGTATGCATGTGTGAGTGAATGTGTGCATGAAAGCAGGAGAGAGAGGGAAGAGTGAAAGTGATCGGGTGATCTCTGGTAGCATCATATAACATCTTTGTGTACCTCTGGACTATACCTCTCAGCACAAGAAATCTGGACAGAGCTACAAATGGGGAAACAAAGGGCTGAAAATAGGGACGGATTTTAAATATTGCTCTTATAAACTTAGAAAGTTGGTAGAATAACAGGGTTTTTGTTAGCATGCATTTTCTGAAAGATTTGCAGTGTCGAGCCTCATAACACTCCTTGTCAGGGGTTACACATTAAAATACACCTCTCAGGCTTTATTGCTTGCATATAAGTAATTTTTATTTGTGATTTGCATAGTAGAGCTGAAATGATTGTTTCCTGATTTCTTTAATAAGTGTACACGCTTACATACCTACTTGTAATTTGTTTTTAGATTCAAATTCAGTGTTTCTCTAAGGTCAAATGTGTCATCATATATTGTTTTACTAAACATGCATTTCTTGGCTGTATTGCACATTTGTTATTTTAGATAAAGCTTATCTAAGACAAGCTGTTCAAAATGTTAAGAATATTTGATGTATAAAACAAAATGATTGTCATTTCCTAGAAAAATTATGAATATCCAATTAAAATTAAGTGACATTTTTGTCATAATCAGAAAATCTTAAGATAACCTGTTATAGTTGGCCATAAAGGGTCAAAAGTTCAGACTGCTAGTTAAATGTTCTTTCAAACTGACAAGTGTGACAGTCCTGGAATAAAGATTCCCTATTTGCAAGTAGGAAAATAATATTACTGTTGGTTATTAGAAAAATAAAAATGCCATCTGTTTTTCTTATAATGTCAGAGTATTATTTCTTAATGTTATAATTTTCATGACAATATATATGTATGCATGCATGTGTGTGTGTGTATCTCTCTCTCTCTCTCGGAGTTAGTATATTTAAGGAGGGGGTGTGTGGCGGGCGCAGCCCTCCACATGGGGGGTGCAGGGGAGCTTGCCCCCCTGCAAAACATGTTTTCCGTGTTTTATTTTTTTTAGTCACCCAATTCGGCGACTAGGCTTCAGCGAAACTGCACTTTCATTGAAATGCACTTTCGCTGAAGTGGGCATCTACTTTGTTTGTTAAATGTAACATATTTTTGAACAAGGTATATATATATATATATATATATATATATATATATATATATATATAAAATCCAAAAACCCAAGAATCCAGCACTTGCAGATAAATATTCCAAACCCTGTAAACCATGTATCAGGGCAAAGAAAGGGACCCAAAAGGGCACTTAAAATAAGTGCATCAAACTTTAATTCAGTAGATCAAACATTCAGGTAGCATACATAGCAGCCATTCGGTTTCTACAACACAGACCAGTGACTGGTTTCGGCCACTGGCATAATCTGTATGAATTTCCATTAAAGCAACCATAAGCCCTTAAATATCACAGATCCTATTATAATTAAAGAAACATATGAATGTATTTCCCTTCTCCGTAAATGTAGTCCCCATCAGTCCTCCAAAAAAGGTAATTTAACAGAATTTTTAACTATAGAAATAGTATAAATGCCATTTAATTTTTTGCACTTATAATTTAATAACCTAAATTATTTTTTAGACTGTATACATCATGGTGTACATGGTTATATGCCTGGCTATACCAGTGCAAAAAAGCACTGGTAATAAAATAGTAAGAAAATGTAATTGCTTTTGTTTTAAAGTGACGAATAATTAATACTATTATGATGAAGTCTAAGATGCAGTGGTATACCTTAGTAGGAATTTAGATCATAAGCAATTAGCAGATTACAAACATCCTTTTTAAGCTGATAAAGAATATTAACCAATTAAACAGACTGAAAAAAACTGACATGAACCTAGCTTGACAAGACAGAAAATATGTGAGCCTGGTAGTAAAATAAGCTGTACATTCTGACCTTGCTTTGAATCTGAAGCTAAGCAGAAGTTGAAGCTGTTGAAAATTGATAGAAACGCTTAGTGGTTTGTAGATTAAAAAATAGTTCAATGAAGTCGCACATGTCACATTTAGCTGATAACACATTTGTTTGTCTGTACTGTTTGTAATGAAGTTGAAAATGCATATTTTAGCACAACAGTTTACTATAGGTTTATAGGTAGTTACTACATTGTCAGGGAACCTGTTGAGAAGCCTAGCCCAGTTTCCCAGTTGCCACAGAATGCTTTCTAGCCAAATGACTTGCTCAACGTCACACAGTAGGCAAACAGGCAAATGCAGTCAAACCCTGTACCAGTTTAACTTACTGCACTGACTGCAGACCGTTAGGCAAACATTTGTTGAAAAACAGTAATGTTTAACTGACTGTCTAATAAGGGTTTTAAACATCCCTAGGTACGTGTGTGTGTGTGTGTGTGTGTGTGTGTGTGTGTGTGTGTGTGTGTGTGTGTGTGTGTGTGTGTGTGTGTGTGTATATATATATATATATATATATATATAGATATAAATAACATTTTTTGTTCAGTGCTATTAATAGTAATTAGTAGTTTAAAAAAGCAAAGCACCACAGATACTAACAGTATGTTACTGAATCACTAGTTAAATTCCATACTGTAAAAATAGTTAATTCAGTAATTATGCTCAGGCTTTTAGTATTACTGAAAATTGAAAACTTCATGTTTGAGATCTTAAAATGATTTTCTGCTTTATGTGTTATAAATTAAATTTTGAATGATAAATGGGCTACAGTAATATATTTCTTAGTGAACTGTGTTATTGTCTTCTGCTGTTACTGAGGAAACTTGCTTTTCCATCTGACTAGCCAACAACAAGCGAAGAACATTCATGGCAGATGACCTATCCTGGGAGTGTGATGCAGTTTTTCTGTCTTCTGTACCATTCCTTTCCTGCAGATCCCATGTGGTATCAATCTGAGTTTCTGCACACCTTGGCTTCCACTGTATTTCCTGCTGCATCTTCAGTGGTAAGTGCAAAGCGCCTTATAAAAACCTACTTGATTTACTGCACCCTCTGATTTTTAGATGCTTGTAAGCTTAAATTAGACTTTATTTTTCAGATAAGATCATTGCTGTTTTCAGGAAAACATTTATATTTTCAAAGGATTATGAATAATTTAGCAAACAAGATCTATAATTATATTTGGTTTTCATTCATTGTGCAATTTTAGATTATTATTTGTTTCTTTTACACCTCAGAGTTTGTTCTTCAGTAAT
The DNA here is from genome assembly GCF_019279795.1 of Protopterus annectens. NCBI lineage: Eukaryota > Metazoa > Chordata > Ceratodontiformes > Protopteridae > Protopterus > Protopterus annectens. The sequence continues at coordinate 986,094,717 of NC_056748.1, read as the reverse complement.
CAGAGTTACAGTAGAGTCATTCTTCTTCCTTTAGTATGAGTGGCATTTAATCCTGTATAAAATTACCAGATTGTACTTCAACAAATACTGACAGAAGTTTTAGCATTTTCATGTAATGTTAAAGAATTAATTTGATACTGGATATCATGCATAAAAAAGATTTAACAGTATTGTGTGAGCATAATTCACTAACTTCTTTAAGAAGTTACAGAATTTCAAGTTAATATTATCATACTTTTTCTCATCTTCTGAATGTATGCTTTATATAGATTCATAGATTGTCACTCGGCTATTGACCTGGGGGGGGGGGGCTTTCTAAGCCTAGCCAAGTTTTCCCAAAAGAATAATGATGTCCAATATGTTCATAGAACACTGATTGCCAGTCGTTTATAAGTTACCTCTGCCCATAAGGGCTTTGGGTGCCCAGTGTAAATTTCCTATTCCCCATGCAGCGGTATAAGTTGCGCTTAAACTGGGTAATAGACACTCAGCTTCACATGGATGCATGGATGGGAAGCCTGTTCCATAGGAGAGGCAGTCTCTAGGACACATATCTGTCTCTCTCCATCATGTTCTGTTTAAGTCGCAGACAAAATTCAGGTCCCTAGCTCTTGTATTTCTGGTACTCTTTGACTTACAAATATGTAGGAGATTCATAAGTGTGGGCTTTGCAGATGCATTTAAGCCAGGCATAGCTCACCCCTCAGCAATCTATAGGAGGTTGAGTAGAGGCTTACATTTTAGTCAAATTCATATTTATCAATGTGAAGTTGTTAAATCTTGCCGTTTATTCTCACTGATGGGTTCGGAGCCAATCCTTGGCTCCGACACGGCAGTTAGCAAAGCTCAAGGTTTGCCAGTAGCTCGTGACCAAGCCCCTTATCCCATGATGCACTGTTGGAATTACTTCAGATCTAGTTTACCGCAGCACAGAGCTCGGTGTTCCAGATAGCTTGGACCAATTTTATTGGATAGATTTGTCTATTTGCAAGTTTTATAAAACTTTTTCTTGACTTCTTGTTAGAATACTTTATATATATACATATATATATATATATATATATATATATATATATATATTTAGATTTGGTTTTAGATAAGTGCCCTGTGTTGGCTTTGTTTTTTCTTAGAAGTGTTTCCACTTAGCAGTTGGCCTAGTAGTTGGCCTTGTATTTAACCAAATTCTTAGATAGTTATTTAGATAAGTTTCTTGATTGTTTTTCCATTGTTAAATGTGTCTAAAAAAAAAGAGATGTCTGATGACAAAGTGAAGCCACATCCTAAATCTGGCTTAAAAAAATATCTGGATTGTGGGCAAAAAATGTCAGTCACTGACTGGCACGTTTAGTGTGTTTATTGTCTGGGGGTATTACACCTCCAAGACTCTTGTAGCATCTGTCACTCCTTCTCTTCCAGGGTACTTTTAGAGAGGAGGAAGAAATTGGTGGATAGGGGGTTACTCCAGCACCCCTTCTTGGAAGCACTGGGTGACCAGGATGGTGCTAGTAAATCCTCTAAGTCATCCAAGTCTTCAGGTGACTGCAATTTATTGAAAAAGGCAAAAAAAGTGGAAGGTGCAGGGTCATCGGTTCCACTGTCCTCAGAACCGAGTGTCCCTTCTCTTCAGAGCCAGCTCACAGCTTTGGAGCCAGTTTCTGAGATTCCCTCATCTCCTCTGCTCCAATCAGCACCCTCGGTGCACTCCTCGAAGTCTTCTGTCAACCTCTCAGATCTGGATATGGACCGGTTGGTGCAGAAGCTTTTACGGGAACCAGGCCTTGCCAAATTGTTGACGTCTTCAATGCCTTTGTCGGAACTGAAGACCATTAAACCGGACGTGACTGCTCCTCCTCCGAGCCATACTAGACTTTTGGAGCCAGAGGAGGCCAACCTGATGGTTGTTGAGCCTGTGGAACCGAGACCTGCTCCAGTGTTATCGATTCCATCTACTCGGACGTCCTTGGCGCTGACCGGGGACTCTAGGAGCTGACACTCTCCTGTTGGGTCCGGAGAGGATAGTTGTACCGATTTGTCGGTGCTGACTCTTCCTCTCGGGGCTTCGGCTTGGATGAGCTTGACTCCTACCTTGGGCTCGGAGCCCATGGCCTCGGTGTGGGAGGATCGGACAGTCCCTTCAGATCCATCTACCCCTTCTCATCGGAGCCATGGTGCGTTTGATGCCATGAGGAGAGTCCTGTCTCCAAAGACATCATCAGCATCAGGTCTGGCTTCCTCTTCCCCTCAAGCACCTGTGTCCGCTCCTGCTTCTACCTGTCAACCCAAGCATGGAGACCCTGAGCCTCAAGTAGCCCCACAGGGCACCCCCTGCTCTTCTGAGACCTCCCCAGAAGTCCCCACTGAGGAGGTACCCAGGAAGAGACTGTGCAAGAGGAGGCACTTGGATTCCCCACAGGAGTCTTTGACATCTGACACTGACTTGTATGAGTCAGAAGGGTCCCCTCGATCCCCCTCTGAGGATATCTCCTTTGTGGAGATATTAGAGATCCTTAATCAGAGGGGTGGTAGGCAGTCCAAAAGCCCTACTGAAGATGAGTCAGTGCTCTTGAAGGCTTTTGGGTCTCAACCTTCCACCTCTTGGGTGTCTCCGCCTTACGATGAGCTCATGGAGCTGATCTCTCTTAAGGCATGGGAGTCTCCGAAGGCCATGGAACCTGTCCCGCGGAAGCCAAATAAGTTCATCTCTGCCCCCATGGACAAAGCTTTTTTGACTAAGGGAGTGACTGTTGATGCCATGGTGGTGGCGGCAGCCACCAAAAAGGAAACGTCTGAGACGTCCTCATCTATCCATCCTCCTAACAGAGATTCCAGGATCATGGATAAATATGGGAAATGCATGTTTAGTTCAGCGACTTTTTCCCTTCGATCACTGAACTATTTAACCCATTTTACAAGACTACAAAGAGATCTGAAAGAGCTAGGAGATACTCTCCAGGGTGTGGTAGCTGCAGGGTTTGCTGACAAAGTTAACACCCAGCTCGCTACCCTAAACTCAATCGTGAACTTGTCCATGTGTCTCATATCTTCCCCAGCTGATGGATCGAGTAGAGCCGCTAGTTCAGGCATTGCCCTGTGTAGACAAGCCTGGATATGTCTCTGTTCCTTTGCGGAGCCTTTCAAGTGTTCCTTTATCAACACCCCATTTGATGGCTCATCCCTGTTTGGGCCCAAGGTAAAGGAAACTCTAACCAGGTGTGAGCAGGAAGGCAAGACTCTATCTGCCGTTGGAGTCCATTTTTCTACCCCTAATCGGCCCTATCCCAAGGGCCCTAAGGGCAGAAAGATGTGGTTCCAAAAAGCATAGGAAGCCTTTCAGGACACACGTGGCAAAACCCCCTCTAGAGGCAGAGAAGGGGGTTATAATGGAAGACGCTGCCCGCGCGGCAGGGGGGGTCCACAGCAGCAGGGTAACAGAGGCCAGTTCTCTGGTCAGCCCTACCAGCACTCCTGAAAGGAGACCCAGCTGTCCGGCTCTGGAGGCAGTTGGGGGTCGCTTATCTTTGTACCCAGAAGCCTGGCTAAGCATAACATCCAATACCTGGGTACATAGCATCATTTCCAGAGGGTATTTCATACCTTTCTCTTTCCCTCCCACTCCTGTCAACAGAATCCTGGATGTTCCACCCAGTCTCAAGGAACAAGCAACTATAGAGGTCCGCAAGTTGCTAGAAGAGAGAGTCATTCAGCCAGTCCCAGCAGACTAAACAGGATTCAGAACTTACTCAAGATTCTTTTTGGTTCCAAAGAAAACAGGGGACTGAATACCTATCTTGGTCCTCAGCAGACTCAACCAATTTGTAAAGAAGGAGAAGTTCCAAATGGTCACGCTTCAGGCCATTCTTTCCTTTCTAGGGAAAGGCGATTGGATGTGCTCCATCGATCTCAAGGACGCATACTACCACATAAAGATGGACAGACACTCTAGAGATCACCTGCATTTCTGGCTGGGACCCAGTCACTACCAGTTTTGAGCCCTGCCCTTTGGTCTTACTACAGCCCCCAGAGTGTTCACCAAATGCATAGCAATGGTCATGGCTCACCTGAGGCGTCTAGGATTCCAGGTGTTTCCATATCTAGACGATTGGCTCTTTACCGCCACCACCAGGCATCAATTGATTTAGGCAACAGAATCTACTCTGACACTCTGCCACCACTTAGGCATTACAGTCAACTTCGAAAAGTCTGCCTTGTCGCCATCGCAGCATACCGCCTTTATAGGAGCAGAGTTAGATACCTCAACCACCACTCTTCGTCTTCCAGTCGAAAGGGTCTCACTTCTTCGCCAGCACATCAACCCATCGGTGTCGAAGAACAGAGCTACAGCCGAAGAGGTCTTGAAGGTAGTAGGTTTGATGGCGGCAGCAATTCTAGCCATTCCACTCGCAAGGATGCATATGCAAATTCTTCAATGGCTTCTGTTCGCTCAATGGTCTTACCAGAAATTGGCCATGAACCATATTATTCTCATCACAAACTCTTGCAAGAGGGACCTTCGGTGGTGGTTGACGTCTCTTCATGTCACAATAGGACGACCCTTTGTGCCCCCCCCCAGTAGCCACTGTGACCATGGATGCTTCCCTGATAGGGTGGGGGGGGGGGGCATTTTCAGGAAATGACTGCCCAAGGCACATGGACGGATCAAGAGTCACATCTGCATATCAATGTTCTGGAGTTGAGAGCAGTACTTCTGGCATTGCAGTACTTTCAGGACTCTCTTCCTCTAGGGACAATTGCGATTCAGACAGACAACATGTCAGTGGTCTGGTACTTGAACAAACAGGGCAGAACTAAGTCTTACCCCCTTTGTCGAGAAGCCGACAGAGTATCGCAATGGGCTGTGTCATCCCAGCGTTTTCTGTTAGCAGCGCACATCCCGGGAAGATCACACGTGATAGCAGACAAGCTGAGCAGGGCTATCCTGTTGCCTCACGAGTGGTCTCTTAACCAACACATTGTGGACATGATTTTCTGCAAATGGGGCCAGCCTTGCTGCGACCTCTTTGCCAGTCACATCAATACCAAATTCAGAAGCTACTTTGCCCTAATACCACCTCCGGGACTTCCCCTGAGAGACGCACACGTACATGATTGGCCTCAGCGTCTCCTATATGCATTCCTTCCAATTCCATTGATACCCAGGTTTTTTCAGAAAGCAAAGTCGCTGGGAAGGACTGTTATCCTTATAGCCCCCCATTGGCCTCGACAGATTTGGTTCCCTTTTCTTCACCATCATCTGCTGGAGGATCTATGGATCTTGGACCCAGTTCCAGACCTCCTGACACACCCGTCAGGGGTCCTCCATCCTTCACTGCACTCTCTAAAGCTGATTGCTTGTCTGATCCACTTCCCCAAATAGCCAGGCTTCATTCACTCTCAGATGACACAAGACAAATTCTATTATCTTCTCATAAGGCATCCACCAGGAAACTATATCACAGTAAGTGGAAAAGGTTCTCTGTTTTGGGCCAGTATACAAAAAATTGACCATTTCCGAGCTGCTTTGTCATCCATTTTAGAGTTTTTGACAATGATTTTTAAGGAAGGAGCAGCAGCTGCCACAGTTCGGGTTCAGTTAGCCGCCATATCTAATTTCCACCTTGGATTGGAAGGGCTAAATATTATGGCCCAAGGTTTTTCTCAAAGGTGTTTTTCACATGAGGCCTCCTGACAAAACCCTTTATTCTCCCTGGAGTTTGAATTTTATGCTATCTCAAATAATCCCCCCCCCCCACTTCGAACCAGCATCATCTTGTGATCTCAAATTTTTCTCATGGAAAACTATTTTTCTAGTGGCCATTACTTCTGCCCGCAGAGTGTAAGAACTTCAAGCATTATCTATCAGACCTCCTTATATGATTTTCCATGCTGATAGAGTATCTCTCAGAACAACCCCTTCTTTTTTGCCTAAAGTCTGTTCTGAGTCTAATATCAATCAGGTCTTTTTTCCCAACCATTCCAACAAATTAGAATACACGCTGCACAAACTTGACGTGCACAGACAGCTCATATTTTATCTTGATAGAACTAAGGATATTAGAAAATCAGATCAACTTTTTGTATCCTTTTTGGAGACCAGAAAAGGTAGACCAGTGGCTAAAACAACCCTTTCAAAATGGTTATCGGATTGTATCTCATTTGTTCATGCAACTGCTAACATACACACAAAGTAAAGGCTCATTCAACCAGAGCCGTTTCTACGTCTTCTGCTTTTCAAGCCAAATTTCCCCTTAATAACATTTGTGCTGCAGTCACTTGGTCTAAGCCTCATACTTTTATCACTCATTACAAAGTGGATAAGGCTTCCAGGGACAGATCTTCTTTTGGTTCTACGTTCCTGAAAAATGTACTCCTGTGAGCCACCCAGGATTGTGGGTGCTAGGGATGCTACCCATCAATGAGAATAAACGGTGAGATTTAACAACTTCACATAAAGAAGTTATGTACTCACCATAACGTTCCATGTGAGTTGTTTATCTCACCTTTATTCTCACGTCCCTCCCTCCATCCCCCTCCTGGCTGATAGTTGACCTAGAGGCTAATATCATCCTGGTTGTTCAATACTTCTTCTTCCTTCTTGGCGTGTGCACCTCTTACAGAGATATATATACACACGCAGCAAACAAGATCTGAGGTGATTCCAGCAGTGCATCATGGGATAAGAGGCTTGGTCTTAAGCTACTGGCAAAACTTGAGCTTTGCTAACGGCCGTGTCGGAGCCGAGGATCAGTTCCGAAACCATCAGTGAGAATAAAGGCGAGATAAACAACTCACATGGAATGTTATGGTGAGTACATAACTTCTTTTTTTGTAATATGCAGGTGGTTGTCTGTATGGATGGTTTCAGAAGTACTGTTTGCTGTTTTTGCAGAATTATATAAACACAAATTTTCTGCCTTGAACTGTTTAATAAATAACTTTAGGCTAGCAACTGAATATTGGAAGATGTCATAAAGGACTTGAAGTTCCCCTTAGTATTCAGTTGTTTGTGTGTGTGTGAGTGAGTGAGTGGTTTGTGCTCTGGATGGGGTGGTGAAGTTATTTTTAACATGCTGCAATAAAATGCATAAAATGTTTTGCTCTTATTTTGCTTTAGCGTAGTCAGAGTATATCACGTTTAATTGGTGTATGTAAGTGAAGTGCCAATCTGCTGATGAAAGGGAAGGAAAGATAAGTTTACTATCTGTGTAAGTAAAGTGATTGATGTTTACTCTTGTCTGTAGGTACCTTCTTTGCCTTTATGTAGCAAATGCTGAATTCTTGGTGACTTTTGGCTTTTCCCGGTTAGGGGTCGCCACAGTAGAACTCCGATCCGCTGATGATTGGCAGTGGATTTTTACGGTGCCGAGCTGCCAGCCCGACATCCAACCTTCAAAGAAGGCACGCCTATTCACGCTCACACCTACCTGCATGTCTTTAACGTTCCTCGACCTCGGGGAGGACATGCAGACTCTACAGAGAAGACGCTCCAGCCGAGAATCGAACAGGAGAGCCACTTGCTGTGAGGCGACAACACTAACCGCTGCACCACCGTGGCTCAACTGCTGAACTGTTGGTGTCTCTCTGAAATCTAGACTGTAGTTATTCAATGACTTAGTGACATCACAACCTTTGCAAGATTGTTTCCTTTTTTCACTCCACCCCACTGTTTTTTTTCAGGCAGACCTGATTCTTGTGGTTTACACAGCTTGATGCCAGCAACATCTATTTACTTTTCACAGTCTGACTGGCCTTACAGTACATATTCATTTTGCCATGTATAGCTCTAATGATTGGCTAAACTGTATAGTTTATATATAGTCTGAACTATATTGGGTGGACAGTGACACTTGAAGACCTGTGAGTTCTACAGAGCACACAAAGCTTCAGATTTTTTATATATTTTTTTTTGCCTGGATAGGAATACTTGTTTTTGATGGTCCTTGTTGTATTTTGCATAGGTTGAAATATTTAGTTAGAAATATGGGAAGAATAGAATCCATAATGTATGAGCAGCCCTTTTAGTTAGATCTTGGTAGATGTTGACATATACTTTGGTGTTACAGTGCGTCTTCTGAGCTCTTAATGCGTTTTCATTGCAGTGCAATATTGTTCTCTACTAGCTGTTATTTACATTCATGCCTTTTTGAGAAACCTCCTTTTCCATCTGCTTTGCATTAGCTGATTTTCCTTGTCATAGTATATTTTAACTTGATTCGCATTGATGACGACTTTTAAATTCATCACTGGGTAGTATTGCTTTTGTACTGAGTGTTGATGTAAAACTTGACCACTGAATTTACTACATTAAGTACCTAAATAGCAGCAACCCTCTTTCCATGTATGCATGGAGAGAGAGAAATGCTTTCATGGCTATTTGCTGTCAAAATGATAGACTGAATTTATTGGGTAACAGACTGTACATGTATGATATAGCACAGTACATAGATTCATGTGAAAAGAAACAAAACTCCATGCAAACAAAGTATGTAGATATCACATTTAGTATTTACTCAGTAGAAACCTTGTGACATATATTTTCAATTTAGTAGTAATATTCAACAATTTGTAGTTTAATGGATTTTATCAGTGCATTGTATGGTGATGTCAGATGACAGTGATGCATGGTGTTAAGCACATGATATAAGTTTAGCAGCAAAACATTGCAGGGGGTTGGTTATGTAGTGATATAGTTGCATCTCATGAATGGTGGACTTGAGAGGGAAACCTGAGGGTAAAAAATAAGTATTCAGGTGCAAAAATAATACAGCAAAGTACTCACTTGCATTTCTTGTCTGTAATTGCACAAAATAAGTAATTAAGGACAAGTAAGCTAAGTTCAGATATTGTATCTTTATAATATTCTGCTATGTGAAAAAAGTGGCCTCTTTACTTTGGTTTATAAGTTTATAAATAGTACAGCTGCTTATTTGACATATATGTAAATATATCATAAGGGTACTTGCGTATTATCGCAACCATATTTTTGCGGTTGTGAAATTCGCATATGTACACAGATCTGAATGCATGAAAAACTTTAAAGTGTTATTCTAATTCCTTACAATTGCCCAGGAACTGTACTTTACTTTTAGGATCAGGAACATTTTGGGAAAGCCTCTCCCTGTCTTACGTGCATTGCATCGTAGACGCACACTTAAGTCTTAATGACTGCTATCATCCTGTCGGCTGGGTTCTTATTTCCATCCCCAAAAATTAACCACAGCAGATGGCCGGCAGATCAGCTTCTTCATTTTCCTTCAGTTCCCTGTACCCATACCTATTCCTGATTAACTGATGCATACGGTCTTAAGCAATGTTACTTTCCCTGGGAAAACCATTACTGGTTGTGCTGATCAGATCAGACTTGTGTGGGAGAGCATGGAAAACGCTGATTATGCTCCAAAACCTGTAAAATGACAAAGTACTCCGATCTTTGGCAAGTTATTATTTATGTCTTCAGACACAGTGACTTAAAGTTGAAAGAGAGAATTGTCATCCAGTCCTCCTCATAAATGGATGTGTTTCCCGAAACAGCAAAGTGAAGCTGAACAGGGAATTAATGATATCCTTGTCCAGAAGAACTAACAAGTATGAGTAATGAAAGGGATGACCTGATTATAATTCAAACTGGTGTTCTAATTCCTTTGTACGTACTGCCCAAAAACTTTCAGTTACTTTTAGGAACAGGAACAATTTGTAATTTTAAGTTTGTGGGCAGTCGTAAGGAATGAGAATAATAGTTTGAATCATTGTCATGTGTCTGTGTTTTTTTTTTGGGGGGAGGGGGTCCCAGCATTCTTTCCTCACAGTGAAAGTACTCCTTTTGTCATTAAGACAGCAGCCCTGCCAATTGAGGCGTGCGTGTGTAATGCACGCAAGACAGGAACAACACTTGCACATTTATCTTCCTGAATGTAAGCCAGAGTAATTTTTCAGCTGTAAGGACATCAAAATAACACATTACAGTGTTTCCAGCACCCTTTCTCATGCCAGCATGACAATTTCGCAACCGGGAAAATCTGGTTGCGATAATACATAAGTACCATCATAAGTGTTTGATTTTATATTGCTATAATGTTAAAAATTTTCTGCATTAGAACATGTATGTGTAATCATTAATGGCAATGTCTCGAGTTAAAGCTTCAGCCCGAAAAGTGAGTAAAACATGAGTATTTTTACCTGTTTGTATACTACAGATATCAAAAATATTCCATTTAAGGAGTTGTACTCTGTAATATTGCCAGTATTTATTAAATGTTACTTTTATGCCTAAACTACATAATATCCTTAATGAGTATTTTATAATCAATATCAATAATAATAAATATGGAAAAATGCAAAAAATACTGGTAGGCAGATAGTGCGTATTAATTAAAACTTTAATAAAAATGAAATAAAATAAGATAAGCGCTTTCGTACTCACTCCTAGTACTTCATCAGATCTAAATTAGTCAAACAGTTGTTTCTTTTTATAGGCTAATGTTTCAGACCACGTGATTTTAATACAGGCTTAATAGGTATAACTTCATTTAACCCTTTCCCTTTGGTTGCTTGCAAAATTGTCATCCATTTAATTTCTACACATTCAGTACATGTCCAAATATCCCCTCCTCTTAAACCAAGCTTACATATCTCCAGTACCACAAATTTAAAACAGTGATTATTACCTGCATGACTGACATGTTTAGATAAGAGAATTTTTACGGTCTTGCTTATTTATACAGTACAAGTGCTCCCTGATATGGACCCTTAAACAGTGATTAGTATTTCCAATGTAGAATGCTTGACAGATCTCACAAAAGGCTAAATATACTAAATTGCAAGTGCTGCAGTTGGCATATGTATTAATGTTATAAATACGCGGTGTCAAGGTGCATGAATTGGTTATCTGTTCTAATATATTTACACATGTTACATTCATGACAGGGAAAAGTACCAATCCTGTTTACATTTAGACTAGATTGTGATTGCAACAAAAGTTTATAGCACGACATCTTTTTTATAGAACGGACGATTCTTAAAAGAAAAGAAGGTAGTATGCCTAATGTCTTTTTACATTTTTTATCAGACAATAGAATTCTCCAGTGCTTTTTAATTATATTACAAATTGAACTAGTGTAATTTGAATATGTAAGACATATCCTTAAGAGATGCAAGGAATCACTGTTATTCTCACTAGTATAAACAGAAGTGTTTCCAAAGAATGGTTTTGTACGAATATCTTTTAAAGAGATGTTAGCATTTTGTGCCACTACAAAAATCTACTGCCAATCATTAGCGGACCGGAGTTCCGCTGTGGCGACCCCTAACCGGGAAAAAGCTGAAAGACACAAACAAACAAACAAACAATATCAGTCTCATTGTATCCTCTTCTTACATAATTTACAGCTAGAGTATCAAAAGATTCATACTTATCACTGTCCCTAGTATGGAAACGTGCAGATCTAAAAAAATTGACCTTTTAGAACATTCTGTTAACATGTTTAAGGTGCATGCTCTTGGCATGTATCACATTGTTAATTTTACAAGGTTTACTGTACAGCTCAGTATCTATACCTTCTAAATTTTAATCACATTAACATCTAAGAAACATATTTGTTTATATGAATATTCAAATGTAAAGCGAAGAAACCCCGTAGTATTATTCAGATACAGGACAAACTCACATAATGTTTCAGGCGTGTTTCCCCATACAAAAATATGTCATCCACAAAGCGACCATAGTGAGGGATGAATCTCGAAAAGATGTTGTTATTGTTAAAAATATATTGAGACTGCTATTCTGCTGAAACCATGTTTGCGTAGCTCTTTGCACACATGGTGCCCATGGCAACCCCTATGCTCTGTATGTAGAACTTATCAGTGAACAAAAATACATTGTGTTCCAAAATAATCTCAAGAAGAGCACAAATCAGATATATCTTTTCATTACTATATTCAGAGTGCTAGCTTAGAAAAAGTCTCACAAATTCAATTCCTGTTGTATTAGGAATACAAGTGAAAAGTGACACTACGTCCATCTTCACCAGTATAACATCACCACCACAATATGTACTAGGCTTTTCACTCAATCTATGTAAAAAGTGTTTGGTATCTTTTAAAATAACATCAACCTTATCTAGAATGGGGTGAAGCTGTTTCTTAACATATGTAGACAGGCTCAGAGGCCCAGCCCCTACCTGACACTATTGTTGGATCAGTGGGGTTTTTATGAATTTTTGGAAGCCCATATATCTGGGGTATGGTTGGATTCTCTACTAAAAAATTATCATAAAGCAATTTATTTATTGCACCTTCCATTAATACATTTTCAATATGAGAATGTATTTTATCAATTAATTCCATAGCCTGAAATTTAGTACATTGATGGCATGTATCACGGTCACTAAGCATAGCCTCCATAACATTAATATAATGTAAATAATCCATTATAACTATTCTGCCTCCATTATCAGCTGGGCGGAAACAAATATCATCACATGCTGTTAAATCTAATAAAGCAGAGAATTCTTCACGACTCATATTTTTTAAACTTTTGCCATGCCTGTCACTAAAATACGCACATATATCGTCCTCAGATAACTTAAAAAAAAGCCTCAAGTAAGGGTGGGTTAATGGGTGTATAAAGACTAGATTTTTTTAAAAACAGATTTTTTTTTTTTAATTAACAATGTGATACATGGCAAGAGCATGCAACCTAAACATGTTAAGCAGAATTTTCTAAAAGGCCATTTTTTTAGATCTGCACATTTCCATACTAGGGACAGTGATAAGTATGAATCTTTTGATAATCTATCTGCAAATTATCTAAGAAGAGAATCAGTGAGACTGATATTGTAGTGGCACAAAATGATAACATCTCTTTAAAAGATACTCATACAAAACCATCCTTTGGAAACATTTGGAAACACTTCTGTTTATACTAGTGAGAATAACAGTGATTTCTTGCATCTCTTAAGGATATGTCTTACATATTCAAATGACACTAGTTCAATTTGTAATATAATTAAGGAGCAATGGAGAATTATATTGTCTGATAAGAAATGTAGAGAGACATTAGGCATACTACCTTCTTTTCTTTTAAGAATCGCCCGTTCTATAAAAAAGATGTGCTATAAACCTTTGTTGCAATCACAATCTAGTCTAAATGTAAACAGGATTGGTACTTTTTCCCATAAGCAGGACAGTAAAAATGCTCTATTTAAACATGTCAATCATGCTGGTAATAATCACTGTTTTAAATTTATGGTACTGGAGATATGTAAGATTGGTTTAAGAGGAGGGGATATTTGGACACGTACTGAATGTGTAGAAATTAAATGGATGACAATTTTGCAAGCAACCAAAGGGAAAGGGTTAAATGAATTCATACCTATTAAGCCTGTATTAAAGTAACATGGTCTGAAACATTAGCCTATAAAAAGAAACAACTGTTTGACTAATTTAGATCTGATGAAGTATTAAGAGTGAGTACAAAAGCGCTTATCTTGTTATTTTATTTCATTTTTTATTAAAGTTTTAATTAATATGCGCTATCTGCCTACCAGTATTTTTTGCATTTTTCCATATTTATTCATTTCTTTGTACTGGGCTGCTCTTCACTTTCATTGAGATAAATAATAATAACTGTGTGGTAGCATGATCAGCATTAACGGTACCCTGTCATTCTTGTACAAGGCAATGTGCAGTTCACCTTTGTTTTGGACTAATGGTTGTTTTTTGTCAAAAATGTGTAGTGAATGTTTGTTGTATAAATGAGAATGTAAGGGGCAGTCAGAGTCTGATAGGTGAAAATAAGCTAATACCTGATTACAATACTTTGTACTAGATTTTCTTTATTTTATTACATATGCAGAAGTTTCAGAGTTCCAGTGGTTGTGTTGTACTTCATCTGGCCACTTATCAAAACACGTTTAGCCATTTTGTCCAAAGCACAAGTGGTAATGCAAGATTTTGATATCAGACTTAGTGATGGTATCGGAACCCACTTCATCTGGGTATGATAAATCGGGTCTATATTATGTTGTCGAAAGATGTGTTCATCAAACACGTCTTCATCGACACATAAACAGCAAACACACTAATCGCCGAATGGCCACTTCGGTGAATTTTTTCCCAGGGAAATAAATTTCTTGGCCAAAGAAAGACAGAACAAATGTTCAAACCCTACAAAGTGGCGGGCATCACCACCCACCCCTCTAACTAAATATACCAACTCCGAGATCGCACTACAGTGAGGAAAGGGGAAAATTCCCTATGATGGCCAAGTGTTTTTTTTCCCCCTGGGAAAAAAATTTGCTGAAGTGGCTATTAGGTAATTAGTGTGTTCACTGTTTATGTGTTGATGAATACATGTTCAATGAACATGTCTTTCGACAACATAGTACAGACCCTGATAAATCTTAGCCATGATCCTCATTATGATCCCCAGGGCTCTATGCTAGGACCTTTCTTGTTTGGTATCTACTTTTTCTGAAGTAAAAATCAATACCAAAGGGCTCTGGTTGACTAAGTTTGCAGATGACTGCAAGCTAGTAGCAGTCATTGAATCCCTAAATGACTTGAACAACCTGCAGGAAGGCTTATCGCACATAAATAACTGGAGCCAAAATCATGGATTGAAACTAAACACCAAAAAATGCATTATTGTATCCTTTGGGAAGTCATCTACCATAGAGAAATACCACATTGACAGTACGTCCCTAGGAGTTGACCCATTTATTTGAAATTTGGGAATGTATGTGGACAGTGACCTAACTTTTGACCAACATGTATCCATAGTTGTAAGAAAGTCCTTTTATATTTCTCAGCTTATAAACAAAGGGAGTGTGTCTAAATCTGGAGATGTCATTGCCCCCCTTTAGTCAGCCCTCATTAGGCCAGTCATTGAATGTAATGACCCATTTGGCATGTATTTGTCCAGACACATGCACACACAAGGCATCATCTGACCCATTACTGATGGATCTACTGCACATCAGCAAGTCAAGTGACATCAGAAATACTCTGTCTGGGTATGTAAAATCTCATCAACAGAACATCAGCTGAATGGTTTGGTGGCGTGGCATATTTATATCCTGCAGAGGATACCACTGCTCTGGAACAGGCTCCCTATCCACATAAAACAAAGTTCATCGTTGCCCAGATTCAACAGCAACTAATAAAGAACAGAGGCACCTCCTAAATGCTTTATCTCATGCATGAGTCACCTTAAATTATCTTTGATTTGATCCCAGTTATTCTCATTAGAGGTAATATGTAATTATCAACCATGGGATGGCTAAGGCCCATCTTTAATCAAATAATTCAAGCACAAAATGGGAAATAGACTAGGCTTACAATGACCTGCAGAGGTAACTAGCTTAGTACTTACCTGTGAACCTATGTATTAATGTGCAAGGCATTGTGATCAAAATATTTTTAAAAGGTATAAAAAAGCTAGGCAGAAATAAGTCATGTCAAAAATATTTGTACATATCGGGAGCAGGGAACTAGGTTACTTCCATTATAGGAATTATCAGATTATAGATATTATAAACTTTGATTGTATTGTCTGCATATTAATATGCCATTTTCAGTGAGTCATACAAAGAAAAACATATATTACTGCCTGTCTTGGGATATAAATAGACCAAAGTATGCACCCCTACAATTTGTTTTAATTAGTAAGAACGCCAGAACATACTTCCTAGAAGCCCCTTTATTTTTTTTTAAGGAAGTTTGCCTTGCAACCCATAATGTGTATAGTTATTGATTTATTTCTGGTCTTCAGCCACTAAATACTGTTGAATATAATACTTGAGTATTAACACAAAATTTATTTTACTGCTAACTAATCTGAGTCATGCATATTTAAGACGAATAATGAAACATAGTTTTATTGGTGCTGGTCTTTTATGCATGCATTATGTTTTAATATGCTGACATGTTAGATACTTCAGTAGCCATTTGGTTTATGACTGTGTCCTTGGCTATTGTATCTGGTCTTTTATGTATGCATTATGCTTTTAGTATGCTGACATGTTAGATACTGCAGTAGCCATTTCGTTTGTGACTATGTCCTTGGTTATTGTATCGTATACTAGTTTGTTATAGCAGTTTATCAGTGATTGGAGTGGTTTACCCATGAGAAGTAACAGTGATTACTAGTAATATACACATATGTATTAAAAAAAAAAAGCTGCATCATTGTTAGCAGTTATATTCATTTATGTGATTCTGAAATTATTTGGCTGAGATATTTTTGGCATGCTGTGTATGTTGCATACACCATAGATTGCATTCAAAGTGACCCTTCTAAACAGTATCCTTGTTTTGTATTGTTAACTTTTAACACATTTCTGTCAAGAAATTCAGCAACAAAATTGATTACATATCAGCTTGTAATGTGCATTTTGCCCTGCACTGCAGATATATTTTTAAATGTTTGCCATTTTTAATTTTTTGCTTGTGTCTTTGTGTCTTAGTGATGGCAAAACCACTTCTGCTTCACTGCTGATCTTAACAGATATTTTATAGTGGCTGTTGCATCTCGCTACAACTAAGAAGTTTTAATTTAGGCGATCTGCAGATTTTCAAAATGTTTTCCTAATGTCCTGTAACCTATATCCTAGACAACAGTATTGCAGCTTTATATAGGAATGAAGTTTAGTTTTAATTTAAACAGTACTACGTAATATCTTGAGGATAAGTTAAGGTAACTCCAGGCATAGACTAACCAGTCAACACTCAGGAGGTTTCTGTCGCATTATTGATTGTTTCATTGACCATTGCCCTCCTATTTTTACTGTTTGTAGATTTTTGCAGTTTTAGTGGCTAATTAATTTTAATTTGTCACAACACTTTTTACCTTTTCTGTTTTGCTTTGTACTGGGAAGTGAATAGGGAGTAAATATCTTTGTTTTGTTTGTGATCTCTTAGACCAGCTGTGCCTCTTTATCAGTAGACAGTCCAGTGGTTGCTGAAGGCAGTAATGATGAATTTGCTGTGTCCCAGTTGTTGCATCCAGCAAGGAAGCAGGTTTATGATTTCATCCGCATTCTGCTAATGGATAGCTTATCTCGGTTTTCAGTTCAGAAACAGCAACATCCCTTAGATATAATTCTGGAGGTATGTATGGCAATTTCGTTTTCTTATAATCATATTGTAGTTATAAAATATTCTCAACATTCAATAAAAATATTAATGAATGAGAACTAAATGATGAAATAGCAGTGGCAAAGAATTGTATAGTTGCAGTACTAGGTATAAATCCAAGTCAATTTCCTTGAAATGGAATTTTAATGATGTGAGTGGTGATTGTAAGTTCAATGTGCTGACATTGTAATGGCTATTTTCTAACAGTTTAACACATCTGATAAGAATTACAAATGATCATGACTTGAAAATAAACTGCGGGTTGTGCAGCTAACAGTTTCACATGAAGTACTGTTGAGATGCTGATATGGCTAATGCTCCATGCAATTCATTTTTAATAGTGCTGTATCAGCCCATATTGTCTTAATTTTTATCTGATTTCACAACAAAAAGTATGTTTACATATTTATTTTACTGCCTTTTGTTTACCAGGAAAGTCCAACTGGGCAAGCAGACCCATTTTTCAGCAGAGCCCCAGGGAGAAAACTCCATATGAACATCATTGTGTTGCTTAGAGAAAAATAATGATACAAGAATATATAAATATTACAAAGTTTACAGTATACTAAAATAAAAAAGAAAAATAATTGAAATAAATTCTCAACTGACAACTGAGATTGTGTTAACATTTAAACCATTAACAGTGGTGGGTTGGTAATAAGAAAGACGAGAAACAGGGAAGTTTTTTTGAAATAGGGATAGACCCATATACGAAGTAAATAAGAAGGAATTGAAGGGAGGTAATTGAAATTAAGAAGATAAGTGATTAAATGGTGTTCTATCCATAGTATATTCGAATGTAAATGGCCTAGTGAATTATATTAAGAAATGCTGAGTGCAAGTAACAGTGCTGCAAGATACACATTTGGAAAGAAGTAAGCATGTGAATTTGACAAAGAAAGGATTTCAGAATGTATATTCAGCAAAATATCAGGGTCAAAGGAAAAGGGCAGTAACAATACGCCTGATCTGTAAAGCCATGTACCGTATTATTATGGATCTCATAAACAAGGACATAGGCAATCTCCAGGCACTTGACCCCACCCATTTTGGATTCATCAAGGGCAGATCTTGCCTGTTGAACCGGGTTGGCTTCTTTGAGACTGTCACCAAGGCCCTCGATGAGGAAAGGTCAGCAGATACAGCTTACCTTGACTTGGTCAAGGCCTTTGACACTGTCCCGCACTCGGGCATCATTGAAAAGCTAACAACTTGGCATAAATTCCTGTCTCATCAGGAGGGTGGCCAACTGCCTCACTGACATGACCCTCAGAGGCAAAATAGGCACCTCCACCTCCGATGGCAGACATGTCACTAGTGAAGTTTCCCAGGAATCTGTCCTGGGACCCCTGCTGTTTGGCATCTATTTCTCAGAGGTCCAGGCAAAGACAAAAGGCCTGTGGCTGACCAAGTTTGTAGACAAATGTCAGTTGAGTGCTGTCATTCAATCCCCAAATGATGTGAAAATACTGCAAGAGGGTCTCACAGCAACTAATGACTGGTACCAAAGTCATGGCCTCAAGCTAAATGCAAAAAAATGTATCATCATACCATTTGGCAAAAACACAATCCCTACTGATTACCACATCAATGGCAACCCCCTAAGCACTCAACCTGTGCTGAGAGACCTGGACACTCAGGTTGATAACAACTTCACATTTGACCATCATGTAGTGGCAGCGGTCAGAAAAGCCTTTTACTTGGTTCATCTCACTAGTAAAGGGATTGCATCCAGAAAAACGGAGATTGTTACCTCTCTATACTCCCCCCTCATTAGACCAGTAATTGAGTATAACGCCCCGTTTGGGATGTACCTCTCCAAACATCTACACCATCTGGAAAGGCCACTGAAATACCTCACAAAGAGAATCCATAGCCGCCAACACCTGTCCTTTGCAGACAGGCTGAAGTCACTATCACTCTACTCAGTATCGTACAGATTGTTCAGGGATGATCTGTGTCTCGCCTACAAGGCAATCTTGGACCCTGCCCTACTAGAGATGCTCCATATCCATAAGTCTAACTCCTCATGCACTACCCACTCAAAAGGCCTGAATCTAATATGCAACATTAACAAAGCCTGCTGGAGAGACAGGTTTGTCTCCCAGAGGCTGCCCTCTCTTTAGAATAGGCTTCCCATAAATGTCAAACAGAGCATCTCGCTGACCCTTTTCAAGTGCAACCTTGATGAGTGAATGGGAAACCACAGATTTGTCCCAGGGGTTCCACCTGTGTCCCTCATTAACAGGGGCAACAGGGGCTGACTGAGGTTTCTTTTTGGGGATAAACTCTTGGCTAGGCTTGTAAGGGCCCCAGGGCCATTAGCCTAGTAACCTGCTATGATCCTGTGATTGCTAGATGGGCTCCAATAGAGATAGAAGAGGAAGAAAGACAATAATGGTAGATTTGTGGTAGTAAGAGGCTATGGGCAAGGTAGGAGGATTGTACTGGCATGTATTTGTATTCCACCAAAAACTGCTATTATGGTGCTTAAGAAAGTTTTGGGAAAAGTAATCAGCTTTCAGCAGGGAATATTATTTATAGGTGAGAACTGGAGCTTGATTTGAAACAGTGAGGATGTTATCAGGGGGACATCGACAGGAAAATATAACAAAAGCGGAGAGCTTTCTGAAGAAATTTATGAAAACACTAGGTATGTAAGATATGAATACAGTAGTAGGAACTCTTGGCAGAATTTACTGATTATTCCCCAGGGAACAGTAACTGGGCTGTTGTGGATATAAATTGTATTTCACAGAAACGTGCATTTAATTGAAAGCTTCACCACAAATCCAGTAACTATTTCATATCATGCCATGATAAAAACTAAGATGAATATGTATGGTAATGAAGTAAAAATTGAGATTCTGGTGCTTTCCCATCTACCTGCTGAAAAGAGAGGGATTTAAGGAATGGGTAGTGGAAAAAGAGTTATTAGGGAAGATAGAAATTTCTTCAGAAGGAATAGCTTAGTGAGTGGGATAAAATGAAAATGGAGTTGAAAAGAAGAGTAGTAGTAAAAAAAGAATGAACTATGGTTAAGAAGTAAGAGGAATTGTGTACAGGGGCTGACAAAGGTTAAAGTATTGCAGAATAAGGGAAATCTCACAGAACATGAGGAGGAACAATTGCAGAATAGTAAACAGAAAGTAAGGGAATATGTGGATAATATGCACAAGTTGAGAACAATTGCTGTTGACTATTTTTTGGCAGTAACTCTAGAGCAAAAACATATTTAGTGCAGCGATTTATGCAACAGAAAGTACAAAGTGTCGTTGCCAAACTTAGGGAGCTTACGACAAAAATAAAAACAAGAAATCCTGTAGCGGCATTAGAAATAGTTTGGAAATTTTATGTAAATTTGTATAAAGAAGAGAAATGTGGAAATAAAGAAAGACCACAAATGGAAATATTTATAGAAGACTTAATTATGTACAGCTAGAGGCAGCTGAGGATCAGCAACTAACAGTTAAGATAGGAGGAGATGAGATAAAAATGGAGATATATAATCAATCTGCAGGAAAGTCTCCAAGAACAAATTGTATTCCTTTGAAGTTTGGTAGTTAGGAGGGAAGAAAGTGGAAAAGAACTGGAAGGTTTTGTTTGGTAGTATTTTAAAAGGAGGGAAGCACTAACATTTTGGAAGAAAGCTGAGGTGGCTGTGTTACCTAATTATAGTAAAGACCAATCTTCAGTTTTAAACTATGTTTGTAAAGAGTGTATCTCTGTACTGTCTAAAAGAATGGCAAAGTTTTTTTTCCAAACCTGACAGCTATGGATCATTTTGGTTTTGTCGAGGGGGGTGGGGAGCAAACATTTGACAACATTTATAGAACAATGATGATCTAGAGGGAAGCAGAATGTAAGATAGTACCACTGTTGGAGCGTTTCTTGATGCAGAGAAAACATTTAGCAGAGTAAGCTGGGATTTTTATGAGTAGGCCAATGGAAGCATTTTCATTCCCTGATACAAAAATACAGTTAATTAGGAGGATATATATGTGGGATCAGAGACAATAATTAAAGTGGGAGGGTTCCTCTCTAATAAGTTGTGTCTGAACAGAGAAACCAGGCAGGAGTGTTCTCTTTCCCTGTTTTTATTTGCTTAATATTTAGAGTCATTAAGAAATAAAATAAGGGACTCAGAAATTCAAGGATATACTTGGTTTGGTAATGAAGCAAAGTCTGTTTTATTTGCAGACAATATTATTTTGTACCTAATAAACCCGGGAAAAGGACATCTAAGTGTTGTGGAACATTCTGAGGCAGTTTCATGTCTTTTTGGAAAATAAAATTAATGAATAGGTTCATAGTTTCATAGATTAATACTAGGCTAACTGCCTTTGTGGTCCATTTTAAGCCTAGCTAATTACGCCATTTAAGAATCAAACCCTGCATCTGTAAGGAAAACATCTTAACCATTATACCAATAAGTAATTAAATAGGTACCAAAACAAAGGCTATAGCAATAAATTATGTACCCACACATGGATTGGTTCAAAAATACCCATATATACAGGGACACAATAAAGTTATGTATTTAGCGGGGTGGATTTGAAAGTCTTCTGTTACGGCAGTTAAGGATACATGGGAAAAGGCTAAACAAAAGATCATACAAAAACTGAAAAACTGAAAGCACTTTTTTATGAATATGAATAGTAAGATACAAGCAGTGAAAATATTTTCAGTCCCTTCAGTTTTATATATAGGTCAGGTATATTTGTATCAACCCGAGAAGTTGTGGATAATAATGAAGAGTTGAAGGAATTTATCAGGGAGTGGGGAAAGGGCAAGGGTTAAGTGGAATAAGTTAATCCTTCCAATAGAACAAGGTGGTTTAGTATTACCTGATTTGAAAGGATATTTTACAGCTCCACAATTAAGGCTTATATGTGTAACACATGCAGAAAGTTATAATTCAAACTGGAAAGGGATGATAATGAAATGGGGAAATTCAGGAAATAAGGAAAGAGCAGGATTTTTGGATGCAGATCCTTAAGGAGAATAATAGCCATACAGAATATTGTATTCATAAAGTATGAGAAAGTATTCTAAGAATTAAGCCAACATGAGAATGGAGAAAGGAGTTTTTGCTGATAAGGATGACTGCATGTAAGAGAATAGGCAAGAGGAGGCTAGAATTTACTGGAGAAAACTGGCAAAGGAACCAATGTATTGGGATCAAATAACAAGAGAAGGAAAGGTAATAGAATGGGACAAGGCCAAGAAGACATTTGGACTGCAGACTAGAGACTACTTTCCCTACCAGGGATTGCTATCAGATTGTAGGCAAAGAGAAAAGGATAAAGAAATCCTAAGGGAATGACCTGGGCTGGTTAAGAGTTCTTAGCTGAATCTAGAGCAGAAATTACTGTTAAAAAAAGGGATAATTGGTAGGGCATACAAAATACTGCATGATAACTATAGGAATCAGTCTGAGGAATTAGAAAAGATTGGGAAGATAGACTGGATAAGCAGTTTACAAGAGGACACTGGGCGAACATATATGTGGCTCCCAAGTATGCAAAAGAAGTATAGAAGATTTAGGATTTTTGCTTGGAAATGTTTGCATAGGTATTTTTATAGCCCAGACAGACTCCAAAGAAATTTTCCTTGGGTAGATAGTAAATGTTGGAGGTATGATGGGGAAGAAAGAGGTAACTGGGAGCATATGTTTTGGGAGTGTAATGAGTTGACAGATTTTAAAAATACCCTAGAGAGTAGTCTGTCAGAAATATTTGGTGAACAAGTGGGTATAACTAAGGAAATGTTTTTTTTGAGCTGGGACACAGGATCTCAGTTGCCTAGACATAGTAAATTAAGTTTAATTCTGGTGGCTGCCACAAAGGAATCACCAGAAAAATGGTAATCAGAGTCTAAACCAACTGCATTTGAAGTACTGAATATTGTAACAGAGATAAAAGAACTGGAAGTCAGATCTTTACACGAGGGAAGAAGCAAATTGCATAGAAATAAATGGTAATTTTGGGAACAACACATGCAGATAATACTCTGGAGGAAGAATGAAGTGTAAGGGAAAGCAGGACTTGAGCAATTTATGTAGTGTTGGACTGATGATACTTATAAAAAAGAATGTGATGTATAATGTATGAAACCTGGAACATGTTAATATGGTTTGTTTTCTTTTATATTAATGTATGTTTTCCTTTGTCTTAAGTGATAATTTAGTAAAGTTGTTAAAAAAGTTAATAAAAGAACATGTGCATTATGATGCATGTTTTGAACATTAAAAATTATGAATCTCTAATGTTCTACATTATTGACTGACTGCAATTTTCAGTGATTTACCACAACATGAAGTCAATTAGGGGCAGTACAAAAATAAGTGCCAAATCTGGGGACATTCTATAAAATCAGGAACAGTTGAGAGTTATGAGTGTGTTGGGCATGTCTGCTTAGTTATGAATGCTGTCATTACTCTATGTGTGTGTGTGTGTGTGTGTGTGCGCATACATGCGTGCATGTGTATGGATGCACATGTATGTTATAGATCAATGGGATTGTGTGTTCGTGAGTGAGATCAGGATTACGGAAGGTGTCAGGGTGATTGCCATTGTCTGTGTATGTGTGTTTGGGGATGTCTGTGAGTGTGTCTGTAGGAATGTCTGCATGTGAGTGAGAGTGTGAATGATGGGGGTGCCTGTGCCAAAGCATTGCATGGTTCGCCAGTAGTAATTACTTCCAAAAAGTGCTGTTTAGCACTGGTGGTAATTGCTAATGATTCATATATATGCAAATTAGCTGATATTGAGGTCTTCCTCATTGCAACTAAACCTGACTCTGAATCGCATTTTCTGTGATCACGTATTCTGCAACCGCTAAAATTTGCTCAGTTAATGACCACAGGTATTTTTTCTAAACCCCTGCTACTGTTTGCCAAATAATTTCTGTTGCAATCAAGGTTTACTGCTTTTTTGTTTCTGTTTTGCCTTTTTATAGTTCCATATTTTGGATAGCCCACATCCTAAAACACTATTGCTAAAGTCTGCTATCATTGAAGTTAACATTCAGTGTTAGCATTTTTTATGCAAGTAGTAACTGTTTAACTTTTAGGATTTCATCCCTCTACCACTGTGAATAAATAGCCATGTTATTCTGTCTTTTTAAATTCATTAAACAAGTTAAATAACTATTGGAATGAAGGTAAAATTTGCTAGCTGACTGAAAGAAGAATGGTATCATGACTAATGCTTTCACATAAGAGTATTTTACAGTAGGCAAGAGGGGGCTGGAATTTACTGGAGAAAACTGGCAAAGGAACCAAGGTATTGGCACCAGATAATTAGAGACGGAAAGGTAATCGATTGGGAAGAGGCCAAGAATTTATTTGTACTGCAGGTTAGAGATTGCCTTCCCTATCAAAGATTGATATCAGAGTATAGGCAAAGAGAAAGAAATAGGGGATTTTAAGTGAAAGACCAACACTGATAGAGTTTTTAGTAGAATCTAGAACAGAAGCTGCTGTTAAAAAAGGATAATTAGTAGGGCACATAAAATATATTTTGCATGAAAACTATAAGGATCAGTCAGAGGAGGTTAGAAAGGATTGGGAAGAGAGATTGGATAAGCAATTCACAAAGAATCAATGGGAAGATATATGTATGACTCTGAAGTATGCAAAAAAGCCTAGAAGATTTTGGATATTTGCTTGGAAGTGTTTGCATAGGTATCATTATACCCAAAGTAGACACCAAAGAATGTAATGTAAATGTTAGAGATGTGAAGGGGAAGAAAGAGGTAATTGGGAATATATTTTTTGGAGTTTAACAAGTTGGCAGATTTTAAAAATTCCCTGTAGACTACTCTATCAGAAATACTTGTTGAGCAAATTGATGTAAATAAGGAAATTATTTTTGAGCTATGATACAGAGTTTGACTTGCCTAGACATAGTAGGGCCTTGTTTAGTCTAATTATGGTGGCTGCCAAAAAAGTAATGACTAGAAAATGGAAATCAAAGTCTAAGCCAACAGTACCAGAAGCAATGAATACAGTAACAGAAATGAGACAACTGGAAATGTGATGTTTAGAAAAGTGTAGGAGCGAATTGCACAGAAAAAAGTGAAAATTTTGAGAACAATACATGCAGAACAATGTTTTCGAGGAGGAATGAGGTTTAAAGGGAGGCAGGATTTGAATGAGCTATGTAATGTTTGACTGGCAATGACTGGAAAGATAATAAGTGATGTATAATGTTTGCAATTAAAAATATGTCAATATGGTTTGTTTTTATTTATGTACTTGTATGATTGGCTATGTCATAAATGATAAATTAACAAAGCTGTTTATTAGTATCTTAAACAATATGCTGTATTTTGCAGGCATCACCAGATAGTGCAACAAACGATCAAAAGAAAATATTTCAGTCAAAAATTCTATTGTCTGTCATGGACATTCTGCACATTCTCAACCAAGATGGCAGCGAATCTGAAAGAATGAGACGAGATGGTGAGCTCTTTAATGTTAAGTACTTATTGCTAAATTGTAAAAATGGGGGAAAAGGACTTCTCTTCTGTGCAGGTTATTTCTTGCCTCAGAGCAACCAAGACCATGATGTTTGACATTCCATCTAGGAAATAATAGTACACACCTTTCATGATGTGATAATCTCACGGTAAAATATTTGTGTAGTTAATAATGGAAGTCTGTGATGTTTATAGAATTTATAGAATATATTAAAGCTAGTACATATTTTCTTATTGTTTGTATGCATATTCTGAGAGCTAAATCTGCATTTGATCTTTAATACCAAGAACGTTCCACTTTTACTAACAAACATTACTTTGACTTGTTTCTCTGCTCTGTAAAACATGCAAACATCGGTGTCAGTATTTTACCTGAGGATATGTCATTTAGAGGAGGATTTGGAATAAAATTAAGACACAAAAATACCAGGGAACAGTTCAGCATTTAAAATTGTGCAATATAATTGCTTACTAATGGTCTTGGTGGTAGTACTCACACACTGCCAGACCCCTCAACCTCTTAGAGTAAGAAATCTAGATAAAGCTGTAAATAATGGAGGGAAAAACAGGCCAAAAACAAGGGCAGTTTTTTTAAATATTGCTCTCATAAATACAGAAAGTAGACAGAATAGCAGGTTTTATGTTAGCATGAATTTTTTGAAGTGTATAACGTCTGAGACTCAAATGTGCAGCATTATTTTTTTTTACTTCAATTCTCAGTGATTTGCCAGAAAACCAATAGCCTGCTCTCTCCTATCTACCCAAGTCTCATTTGCCACCTTTAGGTATTGCAGTGCAATTGCAAGCTCCATTGTGGATTTTTGTAGTCTTTGTGGAATTTAGTGAGATTTTTGCTGATTTGCCTTATAATCCTTCCTCTACCCTTTGTTAACCTTTTGAGTTGGGTTAGGGTTAAGTTTGGTTTGTAGGGTTTGTTTGAGTCTGTGTTTTTCCCTACCTCCCTGGACTACATGAAAAGAGACATGGAGGGGCTGTCCGATTTTGTAGCCCAGGCAGGTATGACCCAAGCCATGAGTAGCATCCTGCCAACACCCAGAATGATACCACAGTACAAGGACAAAATGATTGACTTCAGCAATTAGCTAAGCTTTTGGTGTCATTCTAACGGTATCCAGTATCTGTCTGCCTGGGATGACATGATCGACAAACCACAATGCTTTGCCAGAGATGGCCTGCACTTGTCACCCTTGGGATTCCTGATACTGGCTAAGGCTCTTGCCACCCCATAGTGCCTTTTGTAGGCAAGGTTCAAATGACAAATTCACCACCGTAACAGGTACAAACAAGCAAAATCTGAGGGTAATACTACTCAATGCTAGAAGTCTAGACCTCAGAATGCACTTACTCGAGGCACTCCTTAAAATGGAGAACATCGACATCTGTACAGTGACAGAGACCTGGTTCAAGGCTCCAGAGAGCTCCCCTGCATTACCAGGCTATAATTCATACCACACCTTTCGGCCACCTAACCTGGACCAAAACACTAAAGGCGGAGGCGTGTCCATATTCATTAAGGATATCCACACCTCCAGGCTAGTTGCTCAGCATAATGCATCCGAGATGAGCCTGGTCTGCAAGGCAATGGAACGTATCATCATGGAACTTATAAACAATGAAATTGGTAATTTCCAAACTCTTGACCCTACCCAGTTCGGATTTGTAAAAGGCAGATCATGTCTCCTAAACCTGATAGACTTCTTTGAAGTGGTCACCAAAGCCGTAGATGAGGGTAAGGTGGTTCACACAGCCTGTGTAGATCTCGCCAAGGCTTTCGACACCATCCGCCACTCTGGAATTATAGATAAACTCACTAAACTAGGTATAAATCCCTATGTCACAAGATGGGTTGCCACCTGGCTCACTGACAGAACCCACACTGTGAAAGTAGCAGACTCCAAATCCAACTTCAGACAAGTGGAGTACCACAGGGTTCAGTCCTGGGTCCTCTCCTGTTTGGTATCTACTTCTCTGAAGTACAGGCTAACACAGAAGGTCTTTGGCTAACGAAGTTCGCAGATGACTGCAAACTAGGAGCCGTAATCAAAACTCCTAACGATGTGGACATCCTACAAAAGGGCCTCACTGAGACAGATGCCTGGTGTCAAAGCCATGACTTCAAGCTCAATGCCAAAAAGTGCATTGTCATCCCTTTTGGTAAAAACTCTGTACCCATGAACTACCACATAGGCGGTAGTCTACTTAACACCGAAAGTGTGATGAGACCTTGGGACACAGGTGGACAGTAGTCTCTCCTTTGATAATTACATTGCCACAGTAGTCAGGAAATCCTTCTACGTGGCACACCTCATCACAAAAGGTTTCTCATCCAGGAAAAAAGAGGTCATTGTTCCCCATCAGCCATCACTCATTAGACCCATTATAGAGTACAATGCCCTTTTGGTATGTACCTCACAAAACATCTACAACAACTGGAAAGGCCGCAGAAATACCTTACAAAGAGGATTACCGGCCTCAAACAGATGCCCTACGCAGACCGTCTCAGAAAACTCCGGCTTTATTCTGTTGCATATCGCCTACTCAGAGGCAACCTCTGCCTAACATACAAAGCTATGTCAAACCCAGAGCTGTTGGACATGCTCCACTTAAAGAAATCCCAGTCCCTATCCTTCCGAGCTACACGCTCTAGGGACCTAAACCTTGTCACCACAATAAACAGAACATGCTGGAGGGATAGATTCCTGTCCCAGAGACTTCCCATACTCTGGAACAAACTACCTATCTATATCAAACAAAGCTCCTCATTAGCACTCTTCAAGAAAAATCTTGATGATTGGATGGGTGGTAGGAAATTCACCCCGGGGATCACTTCTGTGGCTCTGCTCGACAGGAGCACAGGAAAATAATTTTCTTGGGTGGCGAAAGCTAGGGTACCATTTGGCTAGGCTTATATAGGCCCTAGGGCCAATAGCCTAGTACCTACCTATAAACCATGCTGATTAAAAAGAAAAAAGTTTATTAGTGTTTGCACGTTAGGTGTATAATTGTTTTTGGTGCTGTGATTTTTTTTTTTTTTGCTCTGTTTTGTTCTTTCAGGTGGTGCTTCTCCTTTGCCATGGACAAAGAGAAGGAATTTTAGAATGTGTGACATGCAGCCATAAGCTGCCATCAAAGGATACACACAGTCGATTGGTGTACTGTCTCAATGCCTCACACTTGGACTCCGAGTGCTCTGTTTGTGCAGGTTTTGGTATCAGACTCTAAATGAACACCTAGCAAAGTTAGTGGTAAAGGTCTTGTGGCCCATGAGGATCCTTTGGCTTCCACTTCCCACGCCAAATAAAAGTGGTAAGTGTGAGCCTAGTCGAAGTAAGGAGTGCTCTAAGGACCCAAAGGTGAAGGATAAGAACGGGAGGGACTACAAATGAGCATCTCCTCTCACTCTGACCACCAGATCTGAAGTTCCATTGACCTTTGGCTCCCACAGCTACATCAGCACCAGGGTCGGTTCCTTCTTTTTGGCCTTGTCTCCCATGGTGCCAAGTTCGGGGAAGCCAATGTCCCCAGGTCTTAGTATTCTTAGTCACTTCTTGGATAAGGGAGCAAGCTCAGGTAGGGTACATTCCCCTTTTTCTGCTACTTCTGTTAAGAAGTTTTCACTGGACTCCTCTCCTGCTACACCTCAGACCTCTCTGATTCAAATCCATTCATCAAATCTGACTGCTGGCAGGCAGGCTTCCAAGCCCTCATCAGTCGCTTGGTCTCCCTGCTCATAGGGAGTCTTAGACCCCTGGATTTGGAACAACTGTATGCAGTCTTTCTTGTAGGCCCAGCTACAGCTATGTCTTATTCCCACTATCTCAGTTCAAGTACCAGAGGATTTGGCTTCATTGGGTGTTTTTTCTCCTACAAGTTCTTTGGCTCTAGGACTTGCAAATCTGGTTGTCTTGCCTCCGCTAGGGTTGGGTCCGATGGCTTGGCCACTTCAGGCCCCACCAGTTACCTGGCCTACTCAACTCCAATGGTGTCTGAGCTTGAGCATGCCTCAGAGTCCAGAGTTTGGGGCCAGTGTTCCTGGGTCAGGTTTGAGTGAAGTTTCTGAGTCTTCCCTCACTCCCTTAGTGCCTTGGCAATGGACAGATTGGCAACATTCCTTGCATCAGGGCAGGTTAAATTGGCTGTGGAGTCAGGCGGCTCCTTGGGTTCTTTGGAACATTGGTTCTGACCAGCTTCATACTCTGTCTTCAGCATCATGAAGAAGATGTTCTCCAAGTTGGAGATGGAGTGTTAGGCAACAACCAGTAGTCCTCCATTTTCTTCATTTGGACCTACAGACACACATCGGAAAATTTTGGGACAACCCACACCTTTAGGTCTCCAGACCACCCTGCTTCTAGGGCCTACTGCCTCTTCCACATCTCCTCCACATTCTTCAGTCCAGGAAAATCATGGTAAGGGTTGGTACATGACAAAACACCTGGATTCAATGGAGGAATCTCTCTTGGAGGATACTGGCTTTGAAAAAGGAGAGGGTCTCCCAAAGTCTCCCTCCCCCCAGGACTCCATTTTGGCAATCTTATGGAGCTCCTTCATCAGTGTGGGGTTTGCTGAAGAAGCCCTCTTGTTGGAGGACACAGTATTTTTGCAGGCCTTTGGTATGGGCCAGTCCACATCTTGGGTGGTTCCTCCTCCAGATGCATTTATCAAAATGGTGTCTTAGAGGGCTTGGAGGGAACCAGATGCTGTGAAACCTATTCCTGAAAAAATTGATAAGGTTTTGCCTCCCCTGAAGGACCAGCAGCATTGCAGCAAGAGTTCCACTGCTGATGCCATTGTGGTGACTGCAACCATCAAAAATTACATTTTTGAAGGAATTTCTTTGGTCCATCCCCACACAGGAAGTCTAGGGTGCTGGACTGCTTAGGAAAGAGCTCCTATGCTTCAGTGACTTTCGTGCTGAGAGCATTACATTACTTGGCAAATTTGACAAGACTTCTATCATGCCATTGTCAGAGAAGTCTCAATGGTGGTAAAGACACAACAGGCACCAGAGACTCAAAAAGACTCTGGAGAAGCAGTTGTCAACCTTGCAGTGTATTTCCAACTTGTCTGTACGCCTGCTGTCCAGCACAGCTGATAGCATGTGTCGAGCTGCTGATACTGGCATTGCCATGTGCTGGCAGACTTGGATGAGCCCCCTGTTTCATTCTGTTTGCCTATACTCTGATATCAATCCTTGATAGGGAAGGCAATCTCTAACCTTAAGTCCAAATAAATTTTTGGCCTCTTCCCATTCTATTACTTTTCCCTTTCTCGTTATTTGCTCCCAATACCTTGGTTCCTTTGCCAGTTTTCTCCAATAAATTCCGGCCCCTTCTTGCCTATTATCTGCATCCATGACCACAGTCAACCCTATCAGCAAAATCTCTTTTCTCCATTCTCTTGCTGCTTTGGTTTTTAGAATACTCCCTACTATTTTATGAATATAATACTCTGTATGATTGTGGTTGTTCTCCTTAAGAGTCTGCATCCAAAATTCCAATCTCTCCTTATTTCTTGAGCTTCTTCCCTGTGTCAACATCATTCCTTTCCACTTTGAATTGTAGTTTTCTGCTTGTGCTATGTCTAAGGGCCTTTACTGTGTTACTTTAAAATACCCCGTCAAATCAGGTAATCCTAGTCCACCTTGCTGTATTGGTAGAATCAGCTTATCCCATTTGACCCTTGCTGTATTCCCTCCCCAGATAAAATCGTTCAACTCTTTTTTAATTGCAATCCACGACTTCTCCTCCGGTTGATAAAAGTATGCCTAACCTGTGTATAAGACTAAAAGGACTAAAAACATTTTAATGGCTTGTATCCTTTTATCCATATAACAAAACTTCCAGTTTCTCAATTTTTGTATTATCTTTTCCCACATATCCTTAGCTGCCCTTTCAGCATTTCTGAAGGGTTACCTGACTATCCTACTCTGGAAACAGTTAGGGCATTGCTTGACTCTCTATCTAAAAGCTTGTTAGGCCAACACCTTGGATGCATGGGGGTTTTGAGTCATATCTAGAGGCTGTTCAATTGTATTTTTATTTCCATCAAGAGAAAATACCAAGTCAATTCCAGACATTCCACACCATCAGAGAAGAGGTGCAGCAGTTAAGATTCAGAAGCCACTGATAAATCGAGTCATCCAAGAGGTTCCACCAGAGTAATGAGAATCCAGGGTCTATTCCGTGTTCTTTTTGGCCCCAAGGAAGAACAAGGACCTTTGACCATCTTGGATTTGAGTAAACTGAACTATGTGAAACAAACAAAATTTCGGATGGTTACGCTGCAGTCCTTTCTCTATGGAGGAAGGACAACTGGAACAACTGGATGTGCTTCAGCGATCTCAAGGATGTCTGTCATGATATAAAGATTGTGAAGTGGTTCAAGAGATTTCTGCACTTCCGCCCCCTCCCCCATGTGTTTGCCAAGTGCTTGGCAGTTGTCACAGCTTGGCTAAGGCTGCAGGGGTTCCAGGTCTTTCTGTACTTGGTCGATTGGCTCCTTACCCCCTGTATGTGGGTATTGTTGGTCAAGGCTTGGGAATCCTTACTCCAGTTTTGCCTGTCCCAAGGAATCACTGTGAACTATGGGAAATCCAGTCTTCAGCCAGTTCAGATATTGGAATTCATAGAATGTGATTTGTATATGGTATCTCAGACAGCAAGAGTACACAGGGTGAGTTCCCTTCATGCATAGGTGATTCGTTTGCTTTGCTTACACCAATCTCCAGACTCCAGCCTCATTGGTCCTGAGGCTTTTGGGTCACATGGCTGCAAGGACTCGCCTGGTGCCCCTGACGAGGTGCTGTTTGAAGATACTGTAGTGGACATTAGCAACTCAGTGTTACTTGTGTACCCCGTCCTATGAACTGTTTCATTTTCATGACAAAAATTTGTTGGGTTCATATCTCATGGGTTTTGGAGTCTCGTTCTTTCCCCTCCTGGAGACCTTTTATTCTTCACCAACGTCAAGCCATGGTTGCGTCGGATGCCTTCCTTTTGGTGTGGGATGCAGGGGATTTCAAAAGGAAGACAGTTCAGGGGACCTGTTTGACATTAGTGTTCTTGAGATGAGAGTGGTCTGGCTAGGATTGCAGGCTTTTCAGGACCTTCTCCCCAACAGTGTGATGTTGGTTCAAATGGACAGTATGTGTATGGATTGGTACCTGAGCAAACATGAGGAACACTGCCTGAATCTCTTTGTTGGGAAGCTATGAGAGTGAGGCAGTGAGTTATCTCCTCTTAGCAGTTTATGATAGCAATGCATATCCCAGGAAAGTCCAACAAATTAGCAGACAGTTTGAGGGAGTATTTTTCTTCTGTGAATCCAGAGGTAGCTGCACAGATCTTCTGCACTGGGACAGTCCTTGCTGCGATCTGTTTGCCACCCCATCCAACACAAAGTGCAGCTGTTTTTATGCCCTGACTCTCCCTGTGGGACAGTCACCAAAGAAAGCTCTTCTGTATGCTTTTTCCTCATATCTGTCTCTTGTGTGCATATATGAAAAAATATTAAAAAAAATAAGCACAAAAATCTGTCTAGTTCCAATCTCACCACCACAAGTGTTGAGGAAAAAAGTAAAACAGATAAACTAGTAGTCTTAAAACTTCGTGATGAGCTTAGTCACAGCAATTTCCAAAAATGAAACCCAGGTAGTTTTCCAAAGCATCAAACCTTTATTCATCACAGACAAGCGATCCTCAGTAACAAAAAAATAGAAATATTTTAGCAATGTTAAACATATCAGCTTTTATATATCTAAAAGTAGGTGTGGAAAATATATGCATTGTTTAAATTTAAACCAGCCTGTTCATGGCAAACAAACAGGGCCATAAAAATGCATTTTAGAACAAGCATCCACCACCACACACTACTGCTGATTAGATGAAATTAAAATAAATCGTAGTTAAGGAAAACACTATCTAGGTATTTGCAACCCACATTCCAAGATATGTATGTATGTATGTATATATATATATATATATATATATATATATATATTATCAGTAGCAGTGTGTGGGGGTGGGTACTTGCTGTTTCTCTGTTTTTTATTTTTATCTGTGTGCATATATGCCTACTCCCATCATAATAAAATTTCTTCAGAAGACTGCCCATTGCAGAGCATTTGTGATTCTCATTGCTCCATTTTGGCCACAAGTTTGGTTCCCATTCCTTTTGCCTCATTTTCAGTACCCTTCTTGGGTCCTTGATCCTATGCCCGGTTTGATCTCTCGCCCAGTGAGGGTTTCCCTGCCCAGTTTTCATACCCTCAAATTGTCCTCCATATTCCTCTAGTTTCTTGGAGGCCAGAGATCCCAACCTGTCTAAAAGAGTTGTCAATATTTTATCATCCTCTCAAAAGCCTTTTACGTGGAAGGTTTATGCTAGTAAATGGAAAAATGTTTGCAATTTGGGCATTGACTAAGAACTTGGATCCTTTCTCAGCCCCGCTGGATGCTATTCTGGATTTTCTTGCCAACCCTTTTCATTCTGGATTGATTGAATTATTCTGCTCTTAAGGTTCAACTGGTGCTGTTTCCAATTTCATTATTGGCAGAGATAGTACTCCAGTGTCTTGACTGAAGATTTCTAAGGTGTTCCTGATGGGTTCATTTTTATTAAAACCTTGCATTTTAGATCCCGTTCCTCCTTAGGATTTCTCTTTCATGCTCCTTGTTTTATCTGGCCCTCAGTTTGAACCTTCAGCCACCGTCTCCTTGAATTTGCTGTCTTGGAAGACTATTTTCCTGATGGCTCTGACATCTGCTAGATAGGTTTCAGAGTTGTACGTCTTACCCTCAGTGCCTTCCTATTGAATTTTTCAGAGGGATAGGGTTTCCCATTAGGACTGATTCCTCCTTTTGTTTTGCCTAAAGTGGCTTCTGAGTCTATCTTGAATCAGCTCATCCACATACCTGTGTTTTTCCTGAACTTTTGTAATAGAGGAGAATATTTGCTACATTGTCTTCACTTTATTAGGCAACTGAGATTTTATCTGGACAGGACCAAAGCCTTCTGGACACTCAATCAATTTTTGTCTCTTTTTCTAAGGCCCAGCTGGACAAGCCAATCTCGAAGGCAACACTGTCTAATTGGCTGGCTGTTCACTTTTCCGTTAGATTTAATTTGAGAGGAAAGTCTTTGCTGACAAAGTGTAAAGGTCATTCTGCTAAAGCAATGGCTACTTCCATGACCTTTTTCTGCAGAGTTTCTATTGATGATATTTGTGCTGCTGCTATTTGAGTTTCTACTCACATTTTTGTATCTCATTACAAATCAGAAGTGCATTTGAGGTCTGTAGCATTGTTTGGTTTCAGTGTTCTGTGAAATATTCTCTCCTAGGGCCTTTCTGGGATGATACGTGACTGGGGACTCTGTCCCACAGGTTGAAGCTGGATAGAAAAGACAACATTGGATAAGAAAATTATTTACTTTGAGAGGAAAGTCTTTGCTGACAAAGTGTAAAGGTCATTCTGCTAAAGCAATGGCTACTTCCATGACCTTTTTCTGCAGAGTTTCTATTGATGTTATTTGTGCTGCTGCTATTTGAGTTTCTACTAACAATTTTGTATCTCATTACAAATCAGAAGTGCATTTGAGGTCTGTAGCCTTGTTTGGTTTCAGTGTTCTGTGAAATATTCTCTCCTAGGGCCTTCCTGGGATGATACGTGACTGGGGACTGTGTCCCACAGGTTGAAGCTGGATAGAAAAGACAACATTGGATAAGAAAATTATTTAATTACCAGAACAGTAGATGTCATTCCATATCACTGTTATAGTATTCATAACCTAAGGGACCTCCTGCCTAGGATAGCCCAATGTCTGGCCAGTATACCAAAGCCTTTAGCACTTATAGGAGTTGAATGTCACACGTATGCTCCCCGCGCAAGACGTAGGGCATAAAGGTGACGTAGCATACACACACAGAACTTCTTTGCTACCAGTCTGAATGCCATTGCTGAACATTGGTCTGAATACCCTTCTGCTGTGCTGGTTACAACGCTGTGTTTCAGATAAGTGCCCCAGTGTTTTTTTTTTCTTATCTTTCTTTTCTATTTAGTGCTGTTTGGTTCATGTCATCCACAAAGGGAAAATGTCAGTGTGGGAGGCAGGTTCCCCATAAAGACCATCACAACCAGTATCGTTTCTGTTTGTGTGCTTCCCTGACCATACACAGTGTTCTGTCTGCCAGGCTTTTGTCCCTAAGACCCTACATACTCATCTATCCTGTTTACCTTGAAAACTGGCATCTTGTTGACTCAAAGTTCTATGGCAAAGTATTCCCATCCCGCAGGTCAGCTGTCTGCCAAGAAATGGGCCAAAAAACTTAGGTCTTATATGGCTGCTGTCCAGCCTTCCCGGATGTCTCTGTCAGTGCTAGTGAAAGCCCAGAGGGTCATCTGGTGGTTGCCTCGGATTCCTGTGCTGCAGACCCTCCAGAAGCTGGCATGGATCTGACCTCACATGTTCTTGGATGCTTTACAGATATTTGCTCCTGATGCCAAGGGGGAACCTCAGCTGATTATACTTGAGGGACCGAAGGGGATTCTGCAGATTTTAGTTAGGAAGGAGATTCCTACTATGCTTATCGAGTGCCACCAGGAGTCTGACCCTCCGAGGGCATTTCGTGGCGGACATCCCACAGAAAAAGAAACAGAAAACCAAGCATATTTCCTCTGTAGTTAAGGATCCCCAATGTAAATAACAGGATTTTGCTCAGAGTTATTTAATGCATTAATGGCCGTAAAGCCTCCTCAAGGGTTGTCTGTGCCTGTCCCTCCATGATCTCCCATTCCTCTTAAAAGACCCAGAGAACTAGATTCTGCAAATGAGCATCTGGATTCTGGGGAAGAGCCCCTGGCTTACTGTTCTCAAATTCCTTCCCCCTTGGACTATAGTTCAGAGGAAGAGGGTTCTATTAGTCCAGATTATCCTTTGGAGGAACTCTCATTTGGGGATACTGTTGTTTGCATGATGGAGTTTTTTTAAGTGGGATTGTTCTCAAGTCTCTGACATTCAACAAACTTTGTTATGAGCTCCTCCAGGTGGAGTCTTGTAAGCCATCAGCTGTTCCCCCTGTTTTGGCAGCCCTCCTGGATACCTTTTCAGCAACTTCTATGGCCCTTGATTCTCAGCCTCCTGCACACAAGAAACCTGATAGATTTTATAAAGTGCTTAACAAATGTGAATTTCTCTATAAATGCCTTTCTGATAACCCTTCTGTAGTGTCTGTCTTTTCTGACACACCCTCCAAGCTGTTACCCTCTACCAAGTTGCTTCCTTCAGATAAGGATAGTAGGGCTATGGAGATGCTGGGCAAAAAAGGTTTACAGTGCTGCCAATTAATAGTTTTGGGCCATCAACTGCCAGACTCATACGACCAGGTGTATTTAGACCTTTCTTTCTCAGGTTTCCAAAGTGGTTTCTGACTTTTCTGACTCTGATGGGAAGGCCTCTGACCTTTCCCTGTTGGGCTCTACCACTCAAGTTGCTCGCAGCTCATACTTCTGCCTTTAATTCAGTTATGAGGTATTTCTCTTGCCTTCATCTTCAGGCTTTTCCTGATAATGTTAAGGCCAAACTGTTGGATGCTCCTTTGGATAAAAATCTTTTTGCTGCTATTCCTGCTGCTGAACTTTTCATGTGTCTCCAGGATAAGGGTAAAGCCTTGCTGGAGTTGAAACATATTTTTGTTTCTCCTATTCCTAAGTTTCAGAAGAATTATCGCTCCAAATCTTCGTTTGTTCATAGGCAGTGTCACCCTCCATCTAAGGAAATAAAAGGGTTCTAGACAAGTACCTCCTGCTAAGTCTACTCAAACCCCTACCTCCCAGAAACCTGCTTTTGAGGATAAGCCAGTTTCCATTTGACAGTTCGTTTCCCTTTCCCTTGGCCAGGTTCCCTTATCCCATTGTCTTTTACTGTCTCTTTCAAATTGGTTAAGGATCACAACAGGCACATGGGATCTGTCCATTATCCGCCAGGGACGTTTCATGGTTTGGAGATCCCTTCCTCCCTTTTTAGGCATCCCTCAACCTCCTTGGGAACAACTTCCTCTTTCCCAGAAGTGCTTCATTCTTTTTTGGTAGAGAAGTTATTTTTATTCCAGAATGTTTTTGGTTCCCAGAAAGAAGGGGAGTTGGAGACCAATTCTGATTATTTCCCAACTCAACACCTTTCTCAAAATTCCTTTCTTTCTGATGTCGTCTCTTCAGACTTTATTCCCCCATCTTCTGCCTCAGGCCTTTCTGGTCTCTCAGGATCTGAAGGATGCCTACATTTATATCCCCTTCCATCCCCCTTTTAGGACATTTTTACATTTCTGTGTTTCTTCCTTGCACTTTCAGTTCTCTACTTTGTTCACTGGCCTCTCTACTGCCCCAAGGATATTCACCAAATATCTCTCTCCTGTCATTGCCTTTTTCAGTATGAGTTAAGTTCATATCTTTCCCTACATTGATTGCCTGCTCATTAAAGCTTCTTTTCCTGATGCTCTGCTTCAAGATCTTGAGTTTACTGTTTCCCATTTACAGCGTCTGGGTTTCACCATAAACTTCCAGAAAGCAGCTCTGGCACTTTGTCAGGATCAAATTTTCCTCAGTTGCAGGCTTCAGACCATCCCCATGTTGGCATTTCTGCCTGCCCCCAGACCATGTCTCTCACTGCCTTTTTCCAGTCTCCTCTTACTCTGGCTTCAGTCATGGCCAAGGAATTTCTCAGGGTCCTTTAGTTCATCGCTTCCACCATTTCCATGGTCCCTCAGGCCAGGCTCCACATAAGAAAGCTTCAGTGGTACCTCAAGTCAGTGTGTCTCCAGCATTGTCACCCTTTGGACCTCCTAGTAATCCTTCCTTCCGTGCCTCAGACTTGAGTTTCACTGCTGGATTCATCAGCTTTCTGTCACCCGAGGCTTTTTTTGCAAGCTCCAGTCGTGACTCAAAAGCTCTTTACAGATGCCTCAGACAGGGAATGGGGGGATTCCTTCGGCTTGCTCAAGGTTCAGGGTCCCTGGTCTCTTCATCAGAGGTTGGACCACATCAGTATAAAGCAGATGAGAGCACTACTTCTAGTTCTTCAGGCTTATCATGGGCCTCTTAAAATTTTCGCAAACAATACTAGAGTGATGTGGTATGTCAGCAAGCATGGGGGTACAAAGTCCCATCTTCCTTGCAGACAAGCTTTTCAGGTGTGGGATCTACTTGTCCAGCATCAAGTGACTTTTCAGGCAGTTTACATTGATTGGAGCACAATCTAGTGGCAGGCTCTTTGAGCAGGTCCAGCATGCAAGCTCACAAATGCATGTTTTCCTGGACATTGTCCATCAGTGGGGTATTCCTCAGTTAGATCTTTTTATCTCCTCTCTGAACAAACAACTTCTTTTCTGTTCCAGAGTGTCATGTTTATTGTCTTGGAAAGTGGACACCCTGCCTTTTCCTTGGAAGGGGATGTTTCTGTATGATTCCCTCCCCATCCTCTGTTACCATGAGTCTTGCACAAGATCAGACATGACTGTCCCAAAATCTTGCTAGTTACTCCCTTTTGGCTCAGACAGCATTGGTTCCCTCTCCTTTCTCACTTGGCCAAGGGCAATCACCACCAAAAGTTACCTCACCAGGTGGATCTTCTCACACAGAGCAAGAGGTCTCTTATCCATCCTTACTTGTCCACTCTTCAACTGACATTGTGTGTGATAAAGTTTTGATCCCTTTCAGGCACCTCTTTTCTGAGGATGTGCATTGGGTTCTGCAGGAGGCCAGAGAACCCACTACCAGGAAATCATATGTAAAAGTTTTCTGTCTGGTGCATCTCTTGCCATCAGGATCCCTTAGCTTTGGAGATTCTTCTGTTTCTCTCTAGTTAAAGCTCGTATGTCAGCAATTTCTGCTTGTCTGCTCTAACTCCTCTCTGGCCTGTAGAATTGAGGTCAAGCAGTTTCTTAAAGGTGTCATTCATGTCAGGCCTCCCAGAAAGTCTATTCCACCTTCCTGGGACCTCAGTTTTGTACTTGAAAAGTTGATTTAGGGAGCTGCCAAGATGGTTGTACATTGAATAACAGCTTGCCTCTAGTTCTTTCAGTGTGAAAACAGAAACTCAGCAGAGAAGACCAGTACATTTTGTGTTTATGGGTAAATTTCAGTAACTGGCTAGTAAGTGTATTGCCTGGATGCCAGGAAGAAAGAAATACAGAGCACCTGGAACAATCCATTACAAAAGGTGAGGAAGAAACACTGACTAGTGAAAGTTCTGCAGCTGTTCAGCAAAAAGTAATTCAATCTCCAGAGATGACTTCCAGTAACCTGCAGGAAGATACACAAGACAACTGCACACAGACCTGGTTAAAATAAATGAAACACTTATGGAGTATATCAACACAAACAGCAAAAGGCTGGAAAAAAATGAAGAAGCTTTAAACAGATGTTCAGATGAGGTGATAAACCTGCAAAAATCAGAAGATGAAATGAAGACAAGGCTGGTTGAATATGAGACTGATCAGGACGAGATGTTTAAAAAAATAATAGAATTAGAGGACAGAGGATGTAGGGAAAACATGAGATTTTCAGCTATACCAGAGAAGCTGGAAGGAGCAGACTGCATTCATTTCATGGAAGCACAAATAAGCAACTGAACTGATATTCCACAGCAGGAATGTGGCTATGAGAAAACAATCTAGACCTCTAACAATACCGATGCAATCCCACCAGCATAAGGAATTGATTCTGAAAAAAAATCTGTGGCAGGAGGACAGAATACTAAATGTGGCAGACAACAGATTGTGGAGAATGATTACTTATTGTACACCAGGCAGATGAGAAGTAAATTCATTCCACTATCCAGGGAATGATGAGATGCAGGTGTGAGATTCAAACTGCTGTACCCAGCTGTCTTTAAGGTATTCTTCCCTGGAGGGACAAAATCATTTTTTGATGAAGTACATGCTAAGGAGGAAATACAAAAATTTGTCCAACAAAATGTGAGTTGTGAAACAAAAGGAGATTCTACTTCTTGTTCTTTTGGTAATGTAGACCACAGAGAGACTGTACCTGTGAAACATTTTCTACTCTTTCAATGGAAAATGTTGGAGAGAAGGAAGAGAGCACAAGAGTCGACTAGAAGAACTGAGAGTACATTGAAAATGAAGCAGAGACAGGATTTGGGAGATGGAGATGAACAGTAATAAAACCAGTAACGAAATATGGGATTACAGTGCAATAATTATACTTGTGAAATATGATAGAACATGAAAATCTGGAATTATTGGACTTATTCAGAATTTGTTAGACTTGTGGGGGACTCTAAAGTGTATGCTTTACATCACGTCATTAATGTTAAGAAAAATCATTAATGTTAAGAAAAATGTTTTGGGGAGGGGAAGAGAGGAGGAATTTAATTATAACTAAAGAAAACATTTTATTTTTTTAATAGTACTATTTTTGTGGTGTATAGTTTTCTTTACATGTTATAAAGTAAAGTTTTCTCAGTTTTAAGTGTAATGGGGATTGTAAATAGATGCTGCTGTTCTTTTTTTCCTTTCTTTCTTCCTTTTCACTTCAGGTTTAAGAAAAGCAGGCACTACAGTGAAAAAAAGTGTGGTTAAAAGAGCATGACACAAGAAAAATGTATGTGCTTTTTGTCTTGCTTGCGGGAATGACAGGATTAAGGACGTTAGATTGATTTAGTAACAAGTTTTAAGAGAAAGCAAGTAAATGAAAAAGAATGTTGAATATTATGAGGCTTTTTCTATCAAATGAATGTATGCTTAGTAGCAATTTTGTATCTGGCCCTCATGTCTCCATGGAGACAATCTGATAAAGAGAAAGTGGCTGTCTGGTCCTCATGTTTCCATGGAGACAGTCTGATAAAGAGAAATTGGTTACAGTCTGGTGGAGAGTAATTGGCTGGAGAAAAAAAAGATAGGAGAAACTGGCTAGGAGATAATGTTCTCTGAAAACATTCAGGGGTTTTCCCAGCTGCGAGAGCTATAAAGGCAAACCCAGCTGGCACTTAGTATAAGTACAGGCTGCATTGTGTGTCTTAGCATGGATAACTGTTCTTTCAGGTTAACTCAAGTCTGTGAGTATGACTATCAGTTTGAGAGATTTGTTTCTATTAGGCGGTAAAATGTCAATATTTGAAGATGTACATAGTTTTGTGTGTTAGTAATAAATTAATCGGTTTCAGGGTGTTTTGAGATTTTTTTTTGTTTTTTTTTTGGTTTTGTTTGAAGGCTTTCAGTAAAACAAAAACGTTTTGTAAGATGTGACATAGGCTCAAATGGATTTGACAAAAAACAACTATATAAAAGTTTAACCTGCAAAACAGTGTATGCATGTAACACAAAAGCTGGAACTAGACTTTTAACAAAAAAGGTGTTATACATAAAAGATGGGAATAATAACTATTTTAATACAGTAATGCTTTCTGTAATGTCTTTAAATGTCAGTGGTCTCACAGATAAATAAATAAAAGAAAAAATAGTGAACTATATCAACAAAAATGTAGAGTCCAAATAGCTTTGTTACAGGAGGCACACTTGGAAAGAACTGAACATGTGAATTTGATAAAGAAAGGTTTTCATGATGGTTATTCAGAGGAATATCTGCGACAGAGGAAAAGAGGAGTGCTTATATCAACTGGAAGAGGAGCTCCAGTAGTGATAGAAGATGATAAAAAAGATAATAATGGCAGATTTGTAGTGGTAAGGGGCTACTGGGAAGGGAGGAGTATTACACTGGCATGTATTTATATTCCACCTGAAAATGCTGTAATGGAGCTTAAGAAAATTCTGGGTGAAATAATCAGGTTTAAGCAAGGAATATTACCTGTAGGTGGGGACTAGAATTTGATTTGCAGCAGTGAAGATGTGTTTGGGAGGCCGAAAAAGGGAAAGTCTAACAAAGGAGAGTAGATTTTTGAATAAATTTATGAAAATTTTTGACATGGAAGATGTGAATTCAGTCATAGGAGTTTGGACTGAATTTGCATCTTATTCCCCTAGATATAAAAACTGGGCAAGGCTAGACAGAATTTGCATTTCACAGGAACATGTGCATTTAATTGAAGGTCTTGTTATGTACTCAATAACTATTTCAAATCCTGTCCCAATAATAACTAACATAAAAACACAGGGTAATGAAATAAAAATGAAACACTGGCACTTTCCCACCTATCTGTTGAAAAGAGAGGAATTTAAGGAATGGGTAGTGGAGATTATTCAGGAGCTTTTCGAGAAGATAGAAATTACTTCTGAAAATATAGCTAGGGAGTGGGATAAAATTGAGGTGGAGTCTAAAAATAGGGTGGAGATAAAATAAAGGGAGCTATGGTTAAGAAGTAACAAGAATTATGTAGAGAGACTGACAAATTTTAAAGTATTGCAGAATAGGGGGAGTCTTACAGAGCAAGAAGAGGATCAACTGCAGAAAGCTCAGCAGAAAATAAGGGAATACTTTGATAATGTATACGAGTTTAGAAAGATTGCTATTAAGCAAATATTTTTTGATAATAACACTAGACCGCAAAACCTTTTAGCACAACGACTCAGGTAACAGAAAGTAGAAAGGGCTGTTGCCAAGCTTAGGGAGCTGGTAACAAGAGATCCTGTAGAGGTATTAGAAATATTTTGGAAATTCTATGAAAGTCTGTATAAAGCAGAGAAATATGGAAATCAAGAAAAGATATAAATGGAAATGCTTATGGAAGAATTAAATATGTCAAGGTTAGAAGTAGATGAGGCTTCATTACTAATGGTTAGGATAGGAGGAGATGAAATAAACATTCTGATGTATAACCAGTCTACAGGAAAATCTGTAGGAATAGATGGTATTCCTGTTGAAGATTGGATGCTAGGAGGCAAAAACAAAATGATAAAGCTCTGGAAGTATTTTAATAGTATTTTAAGAGGAGAAGTGCCAACATCCAGAAAGAAAGCAGTGGTAGCTGTGATATCTAAAGAGGGTAAGGATCCATCATATCCAGTTTCACACAGGCCCGTTTCAATAGTAAACCATGATTATAAAGTGTTCATGTCTATAATGGCTAAAATAATGGCAAAAGTAATGCCAAAATTAATAGATATGGATCACTGTGGTTTTGTGGAGGGGAGGCAAACAAGAACACTGATGATCCAGAGGGAAGCAGAATGTAAGAAAATACCATGGTTGTTGGTGGGTCTTGATGCAGAGAAAGCATTTGAAAGAGTAAGCCGGGACTTTATAAGCAGGGCAATGGAAGCATTTGCATTTCCTGAAAAAAAAATAAGGTTGATTACTAAGATATATGAGGGATCGGAGGTGAAGATTAAAATGGGTTGGGTCCTCTCTGATAATTTCTGCTTGAGCAGAGGAACCAGGCAGGGGTGTCCTCTTTCCCCTTTTTCATTTGCATTATATTTAGAACTATTGGCACAGAAAATAAGGGACTCAGAAATTCAGGGATATAATTGGTATGTTAGTCAAGAAAAGCTGGCTGTATTTGTAGATGATATAATTTTATACCTGATAAAACCAGAAAGAGACATTACAATGT
This sequence comes from Protopterus annectens, assembly GCF_019279795.1. NCBI lineage: Eukaryota > Metazoa > Chordata > Ceratodontiformes > Protopteridae > Protopterus > Protopterus annectens. The sequence continues at coordinate 986,050,557 of NC_056748.1, read as the reverse complement.
TGTGGAACATTTTTAGACAAATTTCAAATCTTTTCGGGGTACAAAATTAATGCAGCTAAAACAAAGGCAATAGCGGTAAATTATGTACCCACATATGAATTGCTTCAGCAATATCCATATTTATGGGGACACAATAAAATTAAGGATTTAGGAGTATGGATTAAAAATGATTCTGGTGTGCCATCTAAGGATATGTGGTAAGAGACTAAAAAGATAATACAAAAACTGAGAAAATGGAAGCTTTGTTATTTGGATATGGATAGTAAAATGCAACCAGTTAAAATGTTTTAGTCCCATTAATCCTGTAGACAACTCGGGCATATTTTTATCAACCAGAGGAGTTGTGGATAACCATTAATAAAGAGCTGAAGGACTTTATCTGGAAGGAGAAGATGGCAATAGTCAAATGGGATAAGCTGATTCTTCCAGTAGAACAGGGCGGAATGGGAGTACCTGATTTGAACCAGTATTTCAGGGCTACAGAGTTAAGACTCCTTTATATAGCAGAAGCAGAAATCTACAATTCAAAGTGGAAATGGATGATGATGAAACAGGGGTGAAGCTCAAGAAACAAGAAGAGACAGGGATTTTGGATGTAGGACTTTAAGGAGAATAACAGTAATCATACAGAATATTATATCTATAAAGTAGCAGAAAATATCCAAGGAACTAAGCTAACATGAGAAGGGAGATTCTGCCAATAGGAATGCCTGCAATTAGGGATATAGACAATAGGCAAGAGGATGGAATTTATTGGAGAAAACTGGCAAAGGAACCAAGGTATCGGGAGGACATATCTAGAGAGGGAAAGGTGATAGAATGGGAAGATGCCAAGAATTTATTCGGACTGCAGGTGAGAGATTGCCTTCCCTAGCAAGGATTGATATCAGAGTATAGGCAAAAAGAAAGAAATGGGGGGGGGGGGGTGTCTTAAACGAATGACCAGCATTCTTAGAATTTTTAGTAGAATCTAGAACAGAAGCTGCCATTAAAAAAGAATAATTAGTACAGCATATAACATATTGCATGATAACTATTACAATCAATCAGAGGAAGTTAGAAAGGTTTGGGAAGGGAGATTGGATAAGCAATTCACAAAGAAACAACGGGAAGATATATGTATGTATGTCTTTCAAAGATGCAACAAAATCTAGAAGATTTAGGATTTTTGCTTGGAAATGTTTACATAGATATTTTTTTTCCCCAAGTAGACTCCAGAGCATTTTTCCTCAGATAGACAGCAAATGTTGGGGATGTGAAGGGGAAGAAAGAAGGAATTTTCTGGGAGTGCGATGAGTTGGTGTACTTTAAAGATTCCCTGCAGGGTGCACTGTCAGATATGCTGGGTGAGCAGATTGGTGTGATGAGGGAGATAATTTTACTGAGCTCTGATACAGAATCAGAGTTACGTACACATGGGAAGGCCTTGTTGTGTCTAACTGTGGGTGGCTGGCAAAAAAGTAGATACTAGAAAATAAAAAAAATGGAAATCAAAATCCAAACCAACTGTACTAGAAGTAGTGAATATAGTAACCAAGATAAAACAACTAGAATTGAGATCTTTAGAAAGGGTAGGAGCAAACTACATAGGAAAAAAAATAGGAATTGCAGGAACAATACATACAGTGGAGGAATGAGGTTTAAATTAAGGCAGTACTTAAATAAGTTATGTAGTGTTTGACTGAAAATAATTGGGTGGATTATAAGTGATTTATAATGTTTGCAACACAGAGTGTCAGTATGGTTTGTGATGTAAAATGCTTGCTACTAGGATTGTGTTAGTGTGGTGTGGTGTTTTCATTTATATGGATGTGTGATTGCCTGTGTTGTAAGCGATGGTTTAATAAAGATGTTTCTTGTTTAAAACAAAACAAAAAACAACAAAAACGGCAGGAATTGAATAATTTATGTAATGTTGCTTAGGTTATATGATGTATAGCATTATATGTGAAGTATGATGTTTGTAAACATGAACTTGCTAATACAGTTTTATTACTTGTATATAAATGTAAATTTGCCAGTGCTAGAAGTGATAATAAAACTTGACTCAGGCTCCTTTTGAGCCTGCGTCTTCAGCTTCCTTACAGCATTGTGCTTGGAAGTCTGACTTCTTTTGGCTCTCAGTATAGCCAAGAAAGTGTCTGGGCTTCAGGTTGTCATGGCTGTTCTTCCTTTCTTGTTTTTTCACAGAAACATGGTGTTTCTTTGTATTAATGCTTCTTTTATGCCCAGGGGGATGAACAAGTTGTCCCTTAATCATTCTATTCATCTTCTTTCCTTTTTTCCTTCTCTGCAGTCTTGTCAGTAAGAAGATTCTTCACACCTTGGACTTGCTTAGACAATTCAAATATTATTTGGATAAAACTAGAGCTGTTTGCAAATCTTAGTTTTTTTGCTTTCTTTCATCCCAGGTCTTTGGTTTGGCTGTTTCTAAGCGAAGCATCTCTTCCTGGATTTCTAAGGGTATGTCTTTTTGTTCTTTTCTTGGTAAGTGTCTTTCCTCATTAGTAAAGGCTCATTCTACCAGGGCTGTTGCCTCCTCTGATACTTTTTTCAAGGGACTGGATACCAATTCCTTCCTTCAGGCTGTACTTGGTTCTCTTTTCTTTTCATACTTTCACTAAACATTACAAGTTTGATGTTATTTCTAGGGCCATAGGGGCTTTGCCAGGGCTAGCCCGCATGGGTTTCTGGAGGGCTGTTCACACACATCCTCCTGTTGGGCTAGCCCGCATGGGTTTCTGGAGGGCTGTTCACACACGTCCTCCTGTTAGGCTTTGTCTTGAACTTTTGTACTCTCCCTTAGGTTATGAATACTGCAACAATGATCTGAAAGGGCATAGTACAGTTGTGTAAGATCTTACCATAGCAGTAGACATCTTTCTCTTCACTATTGCAGTATTCACTCCCTCCTGCCTGCCCCCTCTGCCCTACCCTGTTCCTTCTTTCCCTTCTGGCCAAGGGGCTGTACTACTTTTTCTCCTTCTGGATGCACATGCTTTTTTCTTTTCCTTTGGAGCATTCTGTTCCTCCTGGGGCTTTTCCATTTCTGTGTGTGACTATGCCAGGTTTATACCCTTTGCCTTGTGTGGGGAGCATACGTGTGACATATGATGCCTATAAGTACTAAAGACTTTCGTATATTGGCTGGCCATTGGTTTATCCTTGGCAGGAAATTCCTTAGGTTATGAATACTGCAACAGTAATATAGAAGGACATCCATTTACTGTTATGGTAGGATCTTCACAAGTGTACTATTCGTTCTCTCTTTTGTCTGGTTCAATCATCCCTCCCTTATGTCCCTCTTCCTGGGTTTATTTAAACCAGGCCATTGGATGGCTGAGCTGTTGGCTGCTGTGCTTTCCATCTTAGTATCGTGTGTTAAAGGCCTGGAATATTTAGATCTTGCCTGTGGGATATTTGGGGGAGGGGCAGACTCGATGTGAGGTAGTTAGGAGAGAGCGGGGTATTATGGGTAGAGGAGGTAGAGTTCCAAGGTTGAAGTGTTTTGGATTAACAGGCTTTAGATCTGAGTTGGATTTGGTGTCCCACAAGCTCAACTAGGTAGCAATAGACAGCATGGATCTGTCATTATGGTAAATGCATAACTTTCTTTTTATGAAGAATAAACCAAAAACATGAGGAAAAATTTGGACAGTTGCAAGATGGGCACACGGAGCACCATGTATGTGAACATTATAAAAGATCATACCATCTCTGTGAAGCCAGGTTAATGAAACCAGTAAAACTGACTAATAACGAAAGTTACATTAATTGTATTCGTGGGGTTTCATTGGAAGTAGTCTTTAGTGTTATTTAATCTATGAAGGTGGATTTAATGACTGTATCTTCAGTGAAATGACATGATGCTTTCCTCTGTGTGTCAAAAAAGAAAAGCAAACAGAACAATGCATGTTAAAATATAATGCCAGAACTGCATTGTTTGAGTTTTAATGAGTGGACACACCTCCTTGCCATCTGTTTTCTTTTTACAATTTGAGATGCATAGACCTCTCGTGCGTCACTTTCAGACATTGAGATCCTAGTGTATTTCCATTCCACATGAGGAATTAATAATTGAATGTATCGTAGCTTTATAATGGTGATTCCATACATTTTTATGACTGTTTATGTTCTTTGTATTCAGTTGTCCAGACTACATGAGTAAAGTATAATGGTAAGATGCTATACTTCACAGGAGCATGTTGTTAGGGTTTTATGTACTATTAATACTGAAAATTGTGAGGTTAATAAAATGTTATCATCTGCACAGATCTGAAGTGACATCCAGTTATTATAGTGTGGATTCTTGTATGCTGAAGTTGAATTTCTCTGGGCTTGGTGTAATAAAAATATGGCATGTTAAAGGTCATGTGTAAAGATGTTTGTTACCATACCATACCACTACTAAATTAGAATAGAACAAGCTTCATTGTAAAGTGTGTAATAATTGGCATACAGCATAGTAACATAGATATAACACTAATAGCTGTCTACAGTGGGATAATAAAAAGCATTAAATACAAAGAATCTTATTCTGTTCTGATATGCTTTTGCTTGAATATAATTGCATTTATTTGGTGATTTTTTTTGTCTGACTGACTGCTGCATTTGTTTGTTGAAATCTGCTGTAGACTACACAAAAGACCAGTTTACTGCAGAGTGTCAAATTGTGTATCCTAACAACTGCATTATTAGAATTTTAGGTCACATGACATAGAATTAGGAAATTACTGGTAGTTGCTCAGTCTACCGTAAATGTAAACATAAGTTTGCTATACTGAATAAGTATAGTTCCACTGAAGTAACATAAGTAAAATCTATATATTTTATAGTCAGAAACACATCTTTACACAACGAGAGCATAATTATAGTAAAAAGAAATGGTAACAAAAATCTTTGCACGTGATCTTTAAAAGCATGTTTTGTTAGGCATGTCATGTCCTATTTACTTTGAAACATATTTTATGTCAGATATGACAGTGTGTGTATAAGCAGAGTGACACATCTTTAAAAAATATTTTTGAATCAATAAAAATACTTGCTGATGTTTTACAGCATACTCCAGCTAAGTACCACATGTGTTTTTCTTTCACTTCAAGTGGGCTAGTTTTCTTAATAGTACAAAAAAACTTAGAACCATTTGGCCTGTTTATTTATTTATTTATTTATTTATTTTTACAAACAACAATGGTTTCATGATTATACTAATCATTTGTCTTTTTTGAAAGTTGAAAACCATCTGGATTATACATAAAGTTTTACATTATATTCCAGTCCATCTTTCCCATGTAAGTAAATGTTTCTCTCTTTTGCTGTCAGCTTACATGTCTTAAGCTGCCTATTCTAATACATTTTATTTGTCCAGTGGATGGCCTGTACCTTGTGTCCTGACAGAGATGGGGACATCTTCAGGACTTGTCTTCCACGCGCTAATTTATTAACTGTTTTAGGGAGTAGTTAACAAGTTTTTGTTTTCTGCTTATTGTTGGTTGCTTTAGTGCAACAGCCACATATCTTCACTGCCTTAAATATTGCATTCTGACATTGTTCATTTGCATTTTTGCCATTTGATATGACTACCCTCATTTCCATTTTTTGATACTGCTTTTGAAGATCTTTGTGTCCATGTAGAAAAAAGAAGAAAAATTCTTGGTTTGCAGATATATTACTTCTGCTGGAATTAGCTAACATAATTTGCCTGTTCTATAACATTGTCAGCTTCCTTCACCTTTATCCCACATCTAGTCACACCCCATTTGTCAGTATTGGTGTGTGTGTGTGTGTGTGTGTGTGTGTGTGTGTGTGTGTGTGTGTGTGTGTGTGTGTGTGTGTGTATACTGAATTGAATACTTTTTTCCTGTTCTTTCTAGCATGTCACTTATGAATATATTAAAGTGTTATTGTTTTATTAAACCCCATTATAAATAATGTTTTTTATCTGTTGTGGATCCAGCATGCAGGTACCCTATGCGCTATGTTATCCAAAGGAAACACATGTTATTTCAAGCCCTGTGTATCAAGATCTAGAAGTACTTCTATATTTTTATTGACTTTGATGTCACATTTTGATATGATGCATGTCAAAGGCACCCTTTCTCTCAAATACCAGTCATATAAACTTATTTCACTAAATGGTTTTAACTCTACAACCTTGAGTGAAGTGGAGAGGAAAACTTCCAACACCACCCAGTGGCTTTACCTCCTCTACCTCTTAACTAATATAACCTATTCTGAGGTTGTTCAACCAGTTTAAATCCATTGCCCAGAATAGTTTTGAACAATTTCATTTCATGTAAAAGTGATTCAGTTATCGATTTTTGTAGATAGATATCAGTACTTGAGAGGTCCTGTAATGGTTTTACTTCATTATATAGGAAACAGTGTATTGATTGAGTTAACTTGATGTATTTTACAGGAACTAATGACCCTGCAGATGGAAATCAAACATCTTTTTGGAATGTTGCATACTTTAGTCAAAAACTTGTGGAAAAGTTTTACACTGGGATGCTGGAATGTGAACCCACAAGAGTTTTGCTGTTTATCACAGACCAGATTGTGATGGTAAGTTACCAGGTGTTTGTGTGTTATAATAGCATGACACTTGTACTGTTTACACCAGTCATCAATAAATGTGATGTGTATGTTTTATTATCTCTGTTACCACTTCCCTAAGTTTGTGTCTGGATGTATTGCATTTCATCTTGACTAAATCAACTCTTTTGAGATCTAGGATATTGAAATTTGTACTTTTTTCTGGAGTTTATTGTTAACTGAATGTGGCTGAAAGTGCCTAGATTTTGAATGTTATGTAAAAACTTACACTTGTGTTGTGGAAAAATAGTAATGCATTTGAAAGCTACTGGAATTTTAAAATGTTGATTTCAGGCCTACTAACAAGAAAGATTGTTTTCATTTGTTTTATTAAATAAAATGAATCACTATATGAAATGAAAAAGAATTCTGTTTTGTTACATATCCAGTTGTGTGTTTTTGTGTTGCTATATTGTATGACCTCATTTAGTCTAAGAACCTGACTTGGATATCTAAGGAAGAGTATTTGTGATAGCTGTGTCTGGTGACACACATATGTTACTATGGAACCCTGTGATGTGATAATCCATACCTGTCTTTAAGATGGCATAGATTTCTATCTCTCCACTAACTATCACTGTGCTTTTTAATACTGCACCTGCTTACAGTTTATATCACTACATCCTACCATTAAACAGATGTCATTCACCACTTGTGTGTATACATTAATTTCTTTGTATGTAAAAGAGTAAATTCTTGGTTTTCTCATTCATGGGCATAGTGATATGAAAGTTATTAATTTCAACTTGAGTGCTACAGATTGTTGCTGTTCTTGTATAAGTTGCTTTATTAATTTTATATAAGCTTTATATATGTATATTTACACACACATATATAGTACCTTATACAACAAGAGCAAAGTTTTCATTGAGAACTTTGTCATTGTGCAGTGTAAGCAAGTATAACATGAAGAGCCTTGAGCTGCGTATTAACTTTGATAAAATACATGCCTGACTTGTGCTGGAAAGTAGCTGTGATATTGCCCTAAAAGAACTTGTCCTTGCACTGTAAGGTGACTGCCGATTCTCTTGACTAATAGATTACACTGTAAATGCCAGTTATTTAGACTTGCAATCTTTCTGATTTTTGCGTTCAGTAAATGAAAGAAAACATGTCTATGTTATGTTACCTTGTTAGTTGTGTTGTACTGTCTATAAACTGATTGGTGTATGTAATAATTGACCAGAGGGTGAGAAGCCCACTATGCTCAGGTTTGCATTCTCCCCTACCCTACCATCAATACCCACCCATCCCTCTTACTCTACCATTATATTTCCACATACATATTTCACCTGTGACACTCATTCATTAGCTTTCCCCAACCAGCCTTACTATTACAATACAAACATCTAACATTAAGCATAATTTCCAACAACCTTTCTCCCTCCCACACTGCTTTGTACTGCATCCATTCATACTCTTAACTCTCCTCAGCAGTACCTGTCTACAGTGTAACTTCTACTTTCCACAAAGAAATCCGGAATATTTCCTGTCTTAAGCACATTCTCATGCTCTGTCCTTTCAAACCCTCAATTTCTCACATTTCAAAAGATACCTGGACAACCTAACTCTTTACTTCATAGAGAGTACTACCTGCAGCCCTGCTTACTTCCTTCTTGATTCCTATTTCCCCACTACCTGCTATCAGTAAAATACTGATCCTTTTATTTAATCATGCTTCTCCTCAGCTTATCCTCTATTCTCTTCCTCCTGCTTTCCTGAAAATAAACAAATATGTATTACTGTCCATCCTTCCTCGCAACAATACAACTGTACTGGAAGATATCCTACATTGGCTATCCATAACAATTCCACAAGGTAAAATACTACTAGGTGATGTCAATATCAGTTGATTGAACTTAACCTCTAACCCCCCTCCATCTAGCATGAATGTATCTGTTTTCACAACTAATTAATAGCCCCAAACATTATAACAAGACAGTAAATCCCTTATTAGACTTGATCCTAATATCAGACCCTTGCAAATTCACCACCACAGGTACAATGTCACACTCTCTCCATGACCATCTCCCAGTCTGTACAACCAGATATCTCACATATCCATTTAAACAGCCTGCTTATAAACCAACATGCAGCCTATTCAATTTTAACCCAGAAATATTCATCACTACCCTATCATCCATTACCTGTAACATCCTAAAATCTCCCCCTTAGACGATGCTGCAAATAAATTCAGCACAACTTCCTAAATATTCTTCCACCTCTTAGAAGGGAGAGGCAACAAGTAAATAATGCAACTTGGCTATCCAAAAGGAGTCGAATGCTAATGCAGGATAGGAAAAAAAAAAACATGGAAAGAATGGCAAAAATATAAAACACTAAAATATTTCAAAAACGTCAGAGTGCTCTGCATCCTAATTAAATAAATAAATAAATAAATGAAGGCAAAAAACTATACTGTTAACAACTCTTAAAATAGTAAACACAACCCTAAAAATTCTGGACAGCCATTAAAAAAATCTTACATCCAGACCAAAAATTCATCCTTAACCCCTCTCCCAATAACTCAGCACTCAAAACTGCAATAGCATCACTAACCATGGATTTCCCAACATCCAGTCCCACTACTGATGAACAGCCACATGTCACCATATCCACTTTCACCTTCAAACCTGTGCCCACATCGTATATAAAACTACTCTTAAACAAATTCAAACCATGCTCTACTTCAATTTATGACCTTCCAAGCAAGTACCTTAAAATAGTAGCTGACAGCATTGCTCATCCTGTCTCAGTTCTTGTACATAGGTCAGTCCAGGAATCAAACGTTCACTCTCTCTCTCTCTGGGAAAAAAACACACATCCCTCTACACAAAGTAGGTAATTCAACAGACATTACTGACTTTAAACTGATAACAGTCTTATCCCCTCTCCAGAATACTTGAAACATGTATTAGAAAACAATTGCTAAACTGTCTCCTGCAGGAAGAACGCCTGTACCTGACACAACACAGCTTCTGTGCCTCCCATAGTACTAACACTGCACTTTTAACCTTTATAGATACTGTCATTAAAGCTAGAGATAACAGCAGATTACTTTCCTTATTTCTAGGCTTGTCAAAAGCCCTCAGCACAGTTTGTCACAGCAAACTTCTGCTTCAGATGTCCTCACTAGGTCTCTCTCAGCCTACCCTTCTGTGGTTCAAAAGCTACCTGCCCAGTAGGTATGAGTCAGTAAAATGGCACTCCACCCTCTCTCCATACCTCTCATTCACCACTAGTGTACCCCAAGGTTCTATCCTAGGTCTCCTCCTCTTTAAATTCTCACCAATACTCTCTACACATCCACATAACAGGCCTTCCTAATACCATACTCAGATAACTCCATACTGATGTGCACATTTGACAGCTTGGCACATCTCAAAAAAATATATTCAGGAAGCTTTAATAGCCACTGAAACATGGCTTTGAAATTCACAACTCGTGAACAACCCCCCAAAAAACAAACTACTGTTTTTTTTCCCGAAATCCCTCTCTCATAAAAAAACAAAGTTTAATATCCTCTCTGTCAGTAAAACAACCATTGAAGTCACTTGTCATAGCAAATTATTAGGGATGAAAGTGGATGATAATCTTAAATTTGACCTGCATGTAGAAAATTGCATAAAAAAGGTCACCAAAATGTAGGGATGCTTTACAGATCCAAAAATTTTCCCAGCAATGCAACTAAACCTACACTTCTGCTACTTACCTCTTCCTCGCACTACCTTGTGGTGCTCTCATCCTTATTAACCTCCTGGCATCACAAAAATCAAAATGTGAACAATACTGTCTGTAATACAGGGTCTAAATATGCAGCAAGTACCCCTTGTATAACCCACCACTATATAACACTGATAAGCCAAAACTGATAAGAATTATACCATCAACTAACATCTATGCAGCTTCTTACCACCTATAAAATTATCCAGCATCCATATGCTAGTTCAGTACTAAACACCATTCTACAGAACTGTGTTCTAGTCTGTCATTACAGTTCAGTGGCCAAAATGTCCTCTCTGTCCACAATCCTATCAAATCTGCTGGGCATAGTATGTACTCATACCATGTTGCTAAGCGCTGGAACTTCGTATCTGTATCCATCAGGTCAATACCTTCTTTCCAGTCCTTTAAAACCATTCTGAAAAAGTTCCTATCCTAAATGTGGCTCTTATCTTGCTCAACCACAGGATAGACTGTATCCCTAAATATGAATAAGTACGTATTCATACCTTAAATCTCCTTACTCTCCCTTCTTCACTCACTTCCTTACTTCAAACCGTTTCTTTCCCCTGACTCTCTTTCTAAATGTAAACCAAGGAAGCCAAAACGACTACAGAAAGAAAACCAATTGAGTTCATTCTGATGAAGTCTGTAATTTACAGATGAAAGCGCTTTACCGATGTCTTTGTGATTGTTTGTGGTTGGAATAAATTTTGTGATACTTGACCGGGTCCTGTTTCACTCGTATTGTCTTACATAGCGGAGACAGTCGTTTGTCTCAATTGGTTTTCTTTCTAAATGTGCCATAACCCTACTTTTTGTCTCATTTCATATTGCCCTTCATGTTTGTATTATACAAATGTACCTTTAATTTCTGTGTAAACTGGCTACAATCTCTCTAATCATTGTCATATAAGTTGTATATAATCTTAACCAATGTTTTCACATTGCATCTAAATTGGTATAGTTATTGTAACTTTAGATGTTTTAGTATTTTTAAAGATTGTAAAATTATTGTTCTTAAATCTTTTTGTAATACTTTGGAGCTTTTCTTCTAGGGCCTGTGCTGAAATGGGCACCTAACAGTAATCAGATGTCAATAAATAATTAAGAAAAAGAGAAATATTTCCTGGACCATTTTCTGGGCTGGCCTTATTTGTAGTGGTCTTATAAAATAAAGAGACACTGTCTTTGTCTTGTTTGGCCTTTGCATGTTTCTTTAATGGACCCGAGTGAATAACCCACTTCATTCACAACTAGGAGTAGAGGCAGTAACAGTGTATGAACAGCAGAGTGAGTGAAAGGGAATGTACAGCTTATATGCTGATCAGAACCAGAACAGACCCTCACAAATGGAAATTGAATCCATGAGCCTTCCAGGAATTGAAACAGTTTTGGGAAATACCTCGGATAGATATATTCGCTTCCATTCACAGCAAACTTCTGACAAAATTCTGCTCTGGGATTCATTGCAAACAGGCCTGAAAACATATGCATTTTCATGGACAAGAATGTTCCTGTATGCTCTTCCACTGATATCCAGGGTCATTCTGAAGATTCAGAAGGATTCTCAAAGACCATTGTAGTGACTCCCTTCTGGCTCAGAATCAGCAACAGTGGTTCTCCCTTCTTTTGAATATGACCAAGGGTAATTGCCACAAGCTTCCTCACAACCTGGACCTACTCGCACAAGACAGGGATTGTTCGATGAACTTCAACTTGAAACTGGTGTATCTAACTGCCTGGATGATGGAGTTTTAATTCCTTTTAGACACATCTTTTCTGAGCATGTGTAGCAGTTTGGAGACACATAATCCCACTAGTAGGAAATCATGTGTTACTAAAGCTTTTCTTCTTGGTGCCAAGACAATAAAACAGGTCTCTCTTACATATTTCTCTGGTTTTACAATGTGTGTGTAAGTTGTTACCCTCCAGCCTTTCTTACTCTTCTCTCAAGGTTCATTTGACATGTATAGATATGGATCCCTCCCCCTTTCAATGCATTCCTATGTTAAAATATTTTTGAAAGGGATGTTGTAAACCAGGGCATCTCAAAAATAGGTAGCTCATCCTTGAGATCTCAAATTTGTTTTGGAAAAATGAATCCTTGCTCCGTTTGAACCAGCTTATTAGGCTGATTTGAGGTTCATAAGATGGAAAATAGTTTTGCTGATTGCTCTTGACTTCTGCAAGAGGAGTCTGTGAATTACAGGCTCTCGTGGTGGGTCAGCCTTATCTAATTTTCCACAAATATAGGGTCTCCTTGAGAACAAATCCATCTTTTATGCATAAAGTGCTATTCTCTTACTTCTTTTACTTTGGACAAGGTATCAACCTTCCCTGTCATCTTTGCAGAACCTAAAACTGAGAAAGAAAATATTCCTCATAGTATGGATGTTCACAGACAGCTCAGATATTATCTTGCCAGAACTAAAACCTTCAGAAACTCGAATCAGTTATTCATTTCTTATGGACGTAAGTAAAAAAGAAAACCTAGGTAAAAGCAGATCACACATTAAAACAGCACCGGCAAAAAACACACATAAATACATGAAAACATACTCTGAGGCTCTAAATAAAAATCTGCAAAACCAACAGAGATCTCCAAAGAAAATATCCAAGCAACCTCCACTCCCAACACAAACCATGAAACACACACTTCACAAAACCAGTGTGCCATGCAATCACAGCCCTTAAGGCAAAATAACATACCCAACATACTAGTAATAGGTGACTCTATAGTCAGGCACACTGACGTCCCACTCACTAGGCTGAATAAGAAGAAGGTTACTGTTAGCTGCCTGTCAGGTGCCAGGATCCGCCACATAACACAAGTACTCAGGTCACTCCAGAACAAGTACAAGTATGACTCTGTCATTGTCCATGTTGGTCTGAATGACCTGAGCCATACCTCCCTGGACTACATGAAGAGAGACATGGAAGAGCTCTCTGATCACATAGCCCAGGCCGGTATGACCCTGACCCTGAGTAGCATCCTGCCCTCACCAAGAGTGATACCACAGTATAAAGAAAAAATTCTCGATTTCAACAATTGGCTAAGTTTCTGGTGTCATTTAAAGGGGATCCAGTGTCTGTCTGCCTGGGATGACATGCTCGACAAACCATGCTGCTTCGCTAGAGACAGCTTGCACCTGTCACCCTTAGGCTTTCGAATACTGGCCAAGGCTCTTGCCACCCCTATAGTGCCTTTTTTAGACAAGGCTCAAAAGACAAACCCACTGCCGTAAATAGCACAAGTAACAAAAAACTGAGGGTAATGCTACTCAATGCCAGAAGTCTAAACCTCAAAATGCATGCACTCGAGGCACTCCTCAGTATGGAGAAAATCGATATATGTGCAGTAACAGAAACCTGGTTTAAGGCTCCAAAGAGCACCCCAGCACTACCAGGCTACAACTCATACCATACATTTCGGCCACAGAACCTAAACCAAAATACAAAAGGCGAGGGTGTATCCATATTCATCAAGGATACCCACACCTCCAGGTTAGTGGCACAGCACGATGCTTCCGACATCATCCATGTGCAACTAACAATGGGCAAACTGCAATTTAAATTGTAGCTTGCTACAGATCATTCACCATGTCCCAAGACCCCCATTCCGCGTTTCTGGAAACACTGGGAAACATAAAGGTCCTACCAAACACCCTAATATTGGGTGATTTCTATTACCCAAACATTAACTGGGAGAACTACTCAAGTACTAACTCCCTTGTCCAACTTTTCCTAGAATGTATAAACTCAAACACCCTGGTTAAATTGGTCAACACTCCCACCAGAGGTGACAACATATTGGACCTGGTCATCACCAACATGGGTGACTGGTGTTCCACACCAGAGGTCAACCCCTCGCTGGTTAGATCTGATCATAAACAAATCACTTTGGATATCCATATTCTGCCCCCACCCCTGGACAAGAAAACCACCGTGAAAATTTTTTCAAAAGCAAGCTTCACGTTACTTAAAACCGAGGTGGAAAGTTTCAAAGTCTCCATGCTGAAAGATAACACTGTCCAAGTTGCAAAATCCTTTACTAATGCATTCTACAGGCAGCTACAAGAATGCATGGATGGTGCCATTCCAAGCAAAACCAAGACTCACTCCTCCAAGAAAAGGAAACCAGTCTGGTGGACTCCTGCCATAAACAAGCTATACAATAGGAGGAGGAAACTAGTACAGAAAAGAGTAAAATTCCAAGAAGGGAAGACATCCCTGATCAGTATCAGCAAGAAACTATGATCTCTCATAAAATCATCCAAGGCGAGCTTTGAAAGAAAAATTGCCAAGGACTCCAAAGATAACCACAAGGCATTCTTTAGCTATGTCAAGAATCTAAGTGGCAATGCTCAGATCTGCTCAGAGTTAGTGCAGAATGGCACAAAATACACTGAACCGATCGATACCACCAACATCCTGGCAGACAGGTTCAGCGCAAACGTCACCCCCTCTCACCCCCAAAAGGGCCCATAACCATACCAGATGAATGTAGAGTCCCTGAAATCACAGACACTCAGGTTAAAACAGCCCTCTCCAAAGCCAAAAGCACAGCATCAATAGGACTGGATGGTGTCCCAGGCTGCGTCCTACACGAGCTCAAAGATGAACTAACCCCTCACCTAAACACACTGTTCAAACTCAGCCTCTCCACAGGCTACATACCCATAGAGTGGCGCACAGCAACAGTTTGTGGAGCCATAACAGACCCCTATGGTGCGCATCATCATGGAACTCATTAACAGAGACATTGGGAACCTCCAAACACTGGACCCTACCCAGTTTGGCTTTGTTAAGGGTGGATCATGCCTCCTAAACCTGGTGGACTTCTTTGAGACAGTTACCAAGGCTATAGATGAGGGAACGGTGGTACACACAACCTACCTAGACCTCGTTAAGGCCTTTGACAACATTCTCCATTCTGGTATTATAGACAAGTTTACCAGCCTGAACATAAACCCCTACGTCACAAGATGGGTTGCCAACTGGCTCATGGACAGAACCCACATGGTGAGAGTTGCGGGAGCCGGGTCCGACTCTAAACCAGTTACAAGTGGCGTTCCCCAGGGCTCAGTCCTAGAACCCCTCCTGTTCAGCATATACTTCTCAGAGGTACAGGCAAGCACAGGAGGACTATGGCTGACCAAGTTCACAGACGACTGCAAACTAGGGGCTATAATTGATTCTCCGGCTGACACAGACATCCTCCAAAAGGGTCTCACTGAGACGGATACCTGGTGTCAAAATCATGGCCTCAAGCTAAATGCCAAAAAGTGCATAGTCATCCCCTTTGGAAAAAACAAAGTACCCACAAGCTACCAGATAGGTGGTAGTCCCCTAAATATGGAAGACATAATAAGGGATCTGGGGACCCAAGTAGATAGTAATCTCACCTTTGATAATCACATTGCCAAAGTGGTTAGAAAATCCTTCTATGTGGCCCACCTAATCACAAAAGGGTTCTCATCCAGATCAAATGAGGTCATTGTGCCCCTCTACTCATCAGACCCATCATAGAGTACAACGCCCCATTTGGGATGTACCTTACAAGACACCTGCAACAGCTGGAAAGACCACAGAAATACCTCACCAAGAGGATCACTGGCCTCAAACAGATGACGTATGCAGCTCGACTGAAGAAACTCCAGTTGTACTCGGTTGCATACCGCCTACTCAGAGGTGATCTCTGCCTGACATACAAGGTCATGTCCAACACAGAATTGATGGACATGCTCCACCTAAAGAAAACCTTATCCCCTCGAAACACACGCTCTAGGGATCTAAACCTCACCACAACAATAAATAGGACATGTTGGAGGGATAGATTCCTGTCCCAGAGACTTCCCATGCTTTGGAACAAGATCCCAATCTACATTAGGCAGAGCTCCTCGCTAACACTCTTCAAAAGAAACCTTGACGAGTGGATGGGAAACAAAGTTTACCTCGGGGATCACTTCAGTGGCTCTGCTGGACAGAGGCACAGGGAACTAATCTAAGGGGGCGGCGAAAGCCAACACATTTCTGGCTATGCTTATAAATGCCTTCGGGCAGATAGCCTAATACCAACCTATGAACCTATCTCCAAATGCTGTTGGCTTCATCAGTGGCATTTTGGAAATGTGTGAATTATAGAAGTATTTAGGACGTAGTAAATTGGTCCTCTGTGCATACCTTTACAAAGCACTATAAATTAGATTCCTTTTCCAGGTCTAGAGCAGGCTTTGCTAAGGCAGTTCTCCAGGTCCTACTGGACCCTTATTCTTCTTTCTTCCTGTCAGTGTAAGCTATGGTAGTCTTAGCAGTATAGCCAAGACTAACACAGCAGTGATCATAGGTTCATAGATATATACTAAAACAGTGACTACAAGGACCTTTATTAGCCTAGCTGTGTAGTACAGTACAGTTGTGTCTCTATGTATCATGGACCTTTATTTGGAGGGGTGTGTTAGGAAGTTTCTAGAGGTTATGTGGAGGGGTATGTTAGTTTTGGCATTGCTATCTGCCTCTGTCTGTCAAAGACACAGGGGAAAGAGTTGCTGTTAGTGTTCATTTAGTTCATTGTTGATTATTAGGCTAATGACCGGGGGTTTAAACCTAGCCGTGCTTCCCAGAGGTGAAAATCAAGCCCTGTATCTTGTGTCTCTAAGGTAAACGCCTTAACCATTATGCCAGCTCCAGATCAAATGATGAACATACTTCAAGTTGTGTAAGTAAACTTACCATAACAGTAAATGTTCAAATGGTCACTGCTGCAGTTGCAGCTGCCTCCCTCCACCCCTTTATTTTTTATTTTTTACCTAGCTTTGACCTCTTTTATGGCTCTAGCTTCCCTCTCTCAGTTAACATGAAAGCTGTGAAGTGCTTGACACCCAAACAGTTGCTTTTGTTCAGCTCTGTTCTAGCTGCTACTGGTTTGGGCACGTGGAAAATGTCCTTAAGCTTTGGAAACTGGTCAGCCAGTATTGCCAGTGCAGAATATAACCCATGTAACTAAGGCTACTGCAGCAGTGACCATTTGAATATCTGCTAGTATGGTAAATTTACTTGCACAGCTGTAATTTCATGCTCCTCACCACTACGACAGTGACCCCAGCAAGACCCTTTTTGTTAACATCTTCTCCTGCAGAAGGTAAATCTAGGAAGACAAGTAATTGCACTTGAAACTGACTAGAAAGTAAACAAGTCACAGTAAGGCTTCCACCATCAGTGGAAAAAAGTCTGCTTTACTGTTCAACTGAGAAAGTACATGTGCAGCATCAGCAAGCATTAAGCTTGCTTTCTCAGAAATGTCAGTAGCAAATTAAAATTGTTGTAAGGGCATTGTCCATTCCCATAATCTCATCCTTACACAAGAGTAGTGAGTCCACCCTTGCATATTGATGTTACCATACCACTGTCATGTTGTCTCACTAAATGGTAATTACCACTCAAGCTAAGTAACCTTGAAATGCATACAGAGTGAAGAGAATTGATGTAATTTCCAGATCACTGATGTGAGCATTGCCCTTTGATCATACCCCTTGGACTGTCTGTCTTTGAAGTTGTCAAATTGCCTTCCACTAAGATTGAACCATCCATGGTGATAGTCATCTGGTAATTAGGAGTTTGGAAACAAATTCCCAGAAAAAGTTCTGGAGTGAAGAATCCACCATATCAGGTGTCTCTGATATGATCTATCATCAAGTCTTGAACAGTGGTTTCACTGAGTTGGTACAGTCCATTGGAAGAAATGGTATTAGGAAAAATAGTGGCCAGCATGAATCCGAAAGCCCCGAGGCATTGTGGCCAGTGACACTGGTCTGGAATGACTAGTCTTGAGCACTGTTTGAATAATGGGAGGAGCGCTGTCATTGTGCAAACTGACCTTGCAAAGAAGGGTGTCAGGGGAACAACACATGAACATAATTGTCTGTGCGAGTTGCACTAGAGATTGGGCAGAGCTTGCTGTAATCTCCAGGGACTAGAACTGTTCTAAAAGAGAATTCCTGACACATGATATCTCCGAAGTTGGTGCATCTAGGAGCCGTTTGCCAAGGAACAGAAAGATTTTGTCTCCTTCCATTCCACTGCAGCTACATATATGCAATGCATGATTAGCCTGGAGACAGATAATAGCTTGCAAGGAAGAGCCCTGGGCTGATAATGGTTGGCTTCTATGCTGATGTGAAGTATCCTCTTTGACTCCTTAGTGATTTTCAAATGTAGATAGGCTTCTTGGGGATGCAGAAAGATCATCTTGTCTCCTCTTGAAAAGCAAAGAAGAATTAAACTGACTATAATCATGCCATATTTTTGTTTTAGTATAAATAAATAAATTCAGGCCACTGAAGTCTATAATGGACCTGAGTTGGTTGGGCTATTTTAACACTAAAAAATATATACCAATATTTGGGACATTCTGAATAGTTTATTTTAATATGAAGTTCAATACCTTGCATTGTGCTACCCACTTTTGATGAGCTGAGACAGTGAGAATGGGAAAATGATTATAATAGCATGTAGGTATTATGCCTAGCAGCTATCAGATGTGATGGGCTTACTTTCTGGCAGAGTGACAGATGGCCCTCTACTTTCTGCATAGAGATTCCTGGATTTTATAAACACAAACTCCCTGGACTAGATAGTTAATACATCAACCAGGGGTACAACCATTCTGGATCTGGTCCTCACTAATATGGGAGAGTGCTGCACACACCCTACTCTAATGCCTTCCCTAGATCTTTGAAGAAATAACTATGTTCTAGACCCCTGAAACATAACACTCGTGCAGTCAGAATGAGTGGGCACGTTCACATGTAGAAAGATGTACAGCTTGTGCGTATATGTATTCAGGAGGTAATTTTACACACCCACAGCTAGGTTTTGTTATTAATATTGATTTTTATGCTGACTGCCATACCAAGAATCTAGTGTATTTTAGTTGTTTTTGTACGACATCCTATGCATATTATATTGACAAAACGAACAGACCCTTCAAAGATAGGATTTTAGAGCATCTTCGTGACATCAGCAACTCTAAAGAGTCTAATGCCCTAGCTATGCATGTGATGAAGGAAGGCTGTGAACATAGGTTTAAGTTTTTTGTTGTAGAAACTTTACATGACAGTGTTAGAGGGTGAGACCTCAACAATAGAACTGAATCTGGTGAGCAAAAGTAGATACTAAAACTACAAGCTGACGGGTATCCTGGTTTAAACAGCAGAGTTTCACTTAAACCATTTTTAAGAGCTAGACCATTGAAGCATTAGTAGGTTTTAAATATGTTGAATCAGATGTTTTGTAGTCAAACACTTTTTATTAAGGTTTTTTATTAGGATGTTTGAGTTTTTAACCAAATATGTAAGCATGCTTTTTTATGAATGAGATTGTTATATTTATTCTCGTCTATCAGTCCAAGCATATCAGTAACTACAAGTTTTATATATATATTTTTTTTGTACATTTGTATTGATTAAAGCCAATTATTACATCACTCTCAAACTTGATTTGTATTGGATGAAACAGGTTTAAATGTTGAGTAACTGCTGATATGCTTTATTATGGTCTGATGAAGCGGAGCTTTGGTCCGTGAAAGCGGTTACCCTGTGTATTTTTTGTACCCATTAATATTTTGAACTAAGTCGTGCTTGGAATCTTTGCTGTTTCTTTGACATTTAATATCATCAAATATTAACTTCCCCTGCTATCACTAGGAAACAGGTCCTTAATACTCTCTCTAAGACCAAGAACACTGCATCAATGGGCCCAGACAATATCCCAGGATTTCTTCTAAATAGGATGAAGCATGATCTGTCAGGGCTTCTGAAATTACTGTTTAACTGTAGCCTCCAAACAGGCTTTGTGCCTCATGAATGGAGAAAGGCAACAGTCATCCCTCTGCACAAAGGTGGGCCATCTACAGACCCTGGAAACTACAGGCCCATAAGTCTCTCCAATCTGACATGTGAAGCCATGGAAAGAATTATCATGGAGATGAGCAACAGAGATATAGTAAACCTCCAGACACTGGACCCTACCCAGTTTAGTTTCCTCAAGGGCAGATCATGCCTACTCAACCTGGTGGACTTCTTTGAGAAGGTCAGCAAATCAATGGATGAGGGCAAAATTGTTCACACTGTGTACCTTGTCCTGGCCAAGGTATTTGACACAATACCTCACTCGGGCATTGTTGACAAACTGAAGAGGTTAGGTACAAACCCAGATGTCACCTGGTAGATAGCCAGCTGTCTCACTAACAGGACCCAGGAAGTTAGAGTTGGGGAGTCCATCTCTACATAGAGGCCAGGCACAAGTGTAGTCCCTCAGGTATCAGTCCTTGGACGTTTCCTTTTTGGCATTTACTTCTCAGAAGTCTGGGCTAATGTCAGTAGTCTTTGGCTGACTAAATTTGCAGATGATTGCAAATTAGGAACTAACCCCTCCACATCTCTTTGCCTATACTCTGATATCAATCCCTGATAGGGAAGACAGTTTCTAACCTGCAGTCCATATAAACTTTTGCTGTCTTCCTATTCTATTATCTTTGCCTCTCAAGTTATTTGCTTCCAATACTTTGGCTCCTTTGCCAGTTTTCTCCAATAAATTCCAGCCCCCTCTTGCCTATTGTTTGTATCTCTAATTGCAGTCATCCTTGTCGGCAGAATCTCCTTTCTTCATTACCACATTGGCTTGGTTCTTAGAATACTTTCTCCCACTTTATGGATATAATATTCTGTATGATTATTGTTATTCTCCTTAAAGACCTGCATCCAAAATACCAGTTTCTCCTTGTTTCTTGAGCTTCCCTCCTGTTTTCATAATCATCCATTTCCACTTTGAATTATAGTTTTCTACTTGTCCTCTGTATTGCTCTGAAATACCCTTTCAAATTGGGTAATCCCAATTGGCAATGTTCTACTGGAAGAATCAGAGTATCCCACTTGACTCTTGCTGTCTTCCCCTCCCAGATAAAGTCCTTCAGCTCTTTATTAGTTGCTATCCACAACTTCTCCTCTGGCTGATAAAAATCTGCCTGACCTGTGTATAAGACTTCTTCTTCTTCCGGCTTTTTCCCGGTTAGGGGTCACCACAGTGGATCACCTGTCCACTCATGATTGGCAGTGGAGTTTTACAGTGTCGAATTGCCAGCCTGGTGCCCAACCTTCCACAGAAGGCACACACATGCACACACTCACACCTAGGGCCAATTTAGAGTGTCCAATCCACCTACAGCATGTCTTTGGGATGTGGGAGGAAACCGGAGCACCTGGAGGAAACCCACGCAACCACAGGGAGGACATGCAGACTCTGCACAGAAGGCACCCCAGCCGAGAATCGAACCGGAAAACCTCTTGCTGTGAGGCGGTACCGCTAACCGCTGCACCACCGTGGCCGCCCTGATCTATGTATAAGACTAAAGGGACTAAAAACATTTAACTGCTATTATTTTACTATATATATCTATATAACAAAGCTTCCATTTTCTCACTTTTTGTATTACCTTTTATTTGGTTTCTTCCCACATATCCTTAGTTGCCACGCTAGAATCATTTTAATCCATACTCCTAGATACTTCATTTCATCAGTTCCCATAAATATGGCTATTCCTGAACCAATTTGTGTGTGGGTACATAATTTACTGCTATTGCTTTGGTTTTAGCGTCATTAATTTTGTATCCCAAAAAGATCTGAAACTGTCTCAAAATGTTCCACAACACTGCAATGTCTCTTTCTGGTTCTGTTAGCTATAAAATAATATCATCTGCAAATAAAGCTAGCTTTTCTTGACTACCATACCAATTATATCCTCAAATTTCTGAGTCCCTTATTTTCTTTGTCAGTGTTTCTAAGTATAATGCAAATAATAAAGGGGAAAGAGGAAACTCCTGCCTGGTTCCTCTGCTCAAGCAGAAGTTCTCAGAGATGATCCCTCCCACTTTAATTTTCACCTCCGATTCCTCGTATATTCTCCTCATCAACATTATCATTTTTTCAGGAAATGCAAATGCTTCTGTTGCCCTGCTCATAAAGTCCCAGCATACTCTGTCAAATACTTTCTCTGCATGAATGCCCACCAACAACAATGGTATTTTCTTACATTCTACTTCCCTCTGGATCATTGTTCTGTTAATGTTGTCAAATGTTTGCCCCCCCTCCACAAAACCATATTGATCTATATCTGTCAGATTTGACATTACGTTTGCCATTCTTTTAGCCATTGTAGACATGAACACTTTATAATCGTGGTTTAGTATTGAAATGGGCCTGTATGAAGCTGGGTCTGATGGATCTTTACCCTCTTTTGGTATTACAGCTGCCAACGCTTTCTTCCAGGACATTGGTACTTTTCCTTCTCTTAAAACACTGTTAAACAAAACCTTCCAGATATTTATCAGTTTGTTTCCTCCTAGCTTCCAGACTTCCAAAGGAATACCATCTATTCCTGGGGACTTTCCTGTAGATTGGTTATACATCACAATTTTTATCTCATCTCCTTCTATCCTAACCATTAGCAATTGAGCATCATCTACCTCTAACCTTGACATATTTCATTCTTCCATAAACATTTCCATTTGTATCTTTTGTTGATTTTCACATTTCTCTGCTTTATAGAGACTCTCATAGGATTTCCAAAATGTGTTTACTTCCTTGTTATAGGCTCCCTACATTTGGTGACAGCCTTTTGTACTTTTTGTTGCTCGAGTCATTGTGCTAAACGTTTTTGTGCTTTAGTGTTATGAAAAAACTCAATTCTGCAACTGTTTTTCAATAAGAACTCTAGAGCACAAAAACTTTTAGCATAGAAAGCATTTGACATAGTAAGCTGGAATTTTATGCGTAGGGCATTGGAAGCATTTGCATTCCCTTTTATAATAAAAGGTTAATTAGAAGGATATATGAAGGATTGGAGCAAGAATTAAAGTGAGTGGATTCCTTTCAGATAAGCAGATAAGCTGTGTTTGAACAGAGGAGCCAGGCAGGCCTGTCCCCCTTTCCTTTGTTATTTATTTTACATTTAGAGCCATTGGCAAAGAAATTAAGGGACTCAGAAATACAAGGATATAATTGGTATGGTAATTAAGAAGAGATGGCTTTATTTGCAGATAATATTATTTTGTATCTGATAAAACCAGAAAAGGACATCTTAGTGTTGTGGAACATTCTGAGATTGTTCCAAGTCTTTTCAGGATATAAAATTAATGGATATAAAACAAAGTCTGTAACTATAAATTATGTACCCACACATGAATTGGATCAGCACACCCATATTTATGGGGATATGATAAGATAAAGTATTTAGAATTATGGATTAAAAAGGGTTCTGTTATGACAGATAAGGATATGCAAGAAGAAACTAAACACAAACATTGAGAAACTGGAAACTCTTATTTATAGATATGGATACTAAGATGCAAGCATTGAAAATGTTTTTAGTCCCATTAGTCTTGTATACAGGTCAGGCATATTTTTATCAACTTGAGAAGTTGTAGGCAACAGTAGTTGGAGAGCTACACAGTTAAGGATAATATACATAACACAAGCAGAAGGTTATAATTCAAAGTGGAAAGGGATGATGATAAAACAAGGGGGTGTGTTCAAAGAAATGGAGAGACTGGGATTTTGAATGCAGATCCTTTAGTAGAGTAGTAACAATTATACAAATAATATCTTCATAAAGTAGCAGAAAGTATTGTAAGAATTAAACCAGTACAAGAATGGAGAAAGGAGATTTTGCCAATTGGGATGACTGGAATTAGGGGTACAGAAAATTGTCAAGAGGGGGATGGAATTTATTGGAGAAGCCTAGCAAAGGAACTAAGTGATTGGGAGTAAATAACTCAACCAGGAAATATATTAGAGTGGGATGATGCCAAGAAAACATTTGGATTGCAGGCTAGAAAGGCTGTCTTCCCTACCAAGGCTTAATCTCAAGAGTACAGGCAAAGAGAAAGATATAGGGAAATTTTAAGTGAAAGACCTGCTCTGATATAGTTTTTAGCTGAATGTAGAACTTCTTTAAAAAATGGATAGTTAGTAGAGCATTTAAAATATTGCACAATAACAATATAGATCAATCAGAAGAGGTTAGAAAAGATTGTGAAGAGACACTGGAAAAGCAATTTACAAGTAAACAGTGGGAAGACATATGTAGGCTCCCAAATATGCAACCAAAACCAGAAGATGTAGGATATTTGTTTGGAAGTGTTTGCATAGATATTTTTATTATTATTATTATTTATTAAAATGCTTTTTTATTGAAATTGGCTTTATGTCTCTTTCTGTCTGTGGTTGTGTCATGTTCTTTGACCACTTAGCTCTCACCAACATCCACTGAGAGCCAATCATTATGCAGTAAGCAGCACTTCAGCTCCTTGGACAGCTCACAATGGTGAATTGGCAAGACAATGAAGATGCAAGCTCTCACAAAACACTCTTTTACTTTTTAGTTTTTAAGTAAAATACAACAGTATGTTTTATTTAAAAAGTAAAAAATAAAAAAAAATATATAAAAAAAAGATTTTTAATAAAGAAGGCTTTTTATTGAGTCGCACTAAATAGTGAAAACTAAGGAAGAAGAGTGAAAAGTTTGCAAAAGGAAATGCAGGGTAGCTGATTTCAGAAAAGCATCCCATGTTGGTTTTGCTGATTCCTGCTACTACTTTTGCTACCTAAGTAACAGAATGAGCAAAACCAACCTGGAATGCTTTTCTGAAATTAGCTTGTATGTGTTTCTTTTGCAAAGTTTTCACTTGTCTTACTTATTTTTCACATTTTAGTGCTACTCAAAAAAAAATAATTTTTTAGTAAAAATGTGATGAAGAAGAGAGAGGTAACTGGGAACAACTGGGAATGTAATGAGTTAGCAGATTTTAGAAATTCTCTTCAGAATACTCTTTCAGAAATATTGGGTGACCAAATGGCTGTAAGTAAGGATAACCACTGAGCTGGGATACAGGATCTGAATGTACGTAAGGTTAACCATTGAGCTGGGATACAGGATCTGAATTTCCTAGACATGGTAAGGCCTTGTTAAGTTTAATTATGTTGGCTGACAAAAAAGCAATTACTAGAAGATGAAACTCAAAGCCCACACCAACTGTATTTATGGTACAGAATATTGTAAAAGAGATAAATGAACTGGAAGAGGGACCTTTAGAAAAGGGAAGGAGCAAATTACATAGAAGTAAATGGAAACTGCAGGAAGTATATGTGCATAATAATGTTCAGGAGGAGGAGGAGTGAGGTGTAAGGGAAGGTAGGAATTCAGCATTTTTTTGTAATGTTGGACTGATAATGGTTGCATAGAAAATATGTGATGTTTATTATATTTAAATGGAAATGTTTTGTTTTCTTCTCTGCTAATATATGTTTGCTTATATCTTAAGTGATAATAAGTGTGTATAAAACTGGTTCATTTATTGGCCATTTCAGCATGTCTCCCCATGAATCCTCCTTTTTCAATGCAGTCTCATGTCAAAATGTATTTGAAAGGGGTTTTGCCCAGGAGGCCTCTGAGAAAACATGTGGCCATCTTTGGGATCTTGATTTTGTGTTAGAGAAGCTAACACTTGCACTGTCTTAACCAGCACCCTGGCTAATTTGAGGTTCTTAACATGAAAACCAGTTTTATGGCTAGCTCTGACATCTTCATGAGTGTCTAAGTTGCAAGTTCTAATGGTGAGTTATTCCTGTCTCATTTTCCACAGGGACAGGGTTTCTTTGAGGACTAATCCTTCTTTTATGCCTAAAGTGGTATCGGAGCTGACTTTAAGCCAAACTGTCCATCTTTCCATTTTTTTTCCTGTACCAGAAAATGAGGGGAAAGGATAATCCACACCTTGGATGTCCACAGACCTCTCAGTTAATATTTTAACAGAACTAACTCTTTCAAATCAAATGTTGTTCATTTCTTGTGACGGTAAGAAGGGACAACCTATTCAAAACAGACCGTTTCTAAATGGTTGTCTAAGTATAGTATATTTTGCTATACTCACCATAATAAAATTATTCAAGTCAGGGTCAAGGCCACCTTTACCTAGCCTTTGCTTCATCTATGGCTTTTTGGGAAGGTTTGGATTCTAGAAGTATACTAGAAGCAGGTACTTGGTCTTCTGTATGTACTTTTACAAAGCACTGTAAGCTTGATTCCATCTCTAGCTCCAGATCAGGCTCTTCCACCTCCCAAATATAGCTAGCTAGGGTAATCTACCCATATAGCTAAGGCTACTGCAGCCGTGATCAATATAATGAACATAATACAATTGTGTAAGTTGAACTTCTCTTATCTGTAGATGTTTGAGTGATCACTGATGCAGTTGCTGCTCCCTCTATCCCCCCTTTTTCTTGTGCTTTTTGCCAGGGTGTGGACATTTATTTTTGTTGTTCCTACCACTGACCTTTCAAGGCTCAGCCTACCCCTTTCTTTGGCATGAAAGCTCTGAAGGTCTTCTCATCAAGACTTGTCTTTCAGTCAGCTCAACATGAGTTGCCTGATGGTTTGTGTCCATGGAAGGTGCCCTGAAGCTTTGGCAAGTAGCCAGCTGTTATTTTCTTAGCAGGATATAACCAGTACAGCTAAAGCTACTGTAGCAGTGATCACTTGAACATCTACTGTTAATGATAAGTTTATTTACACATCTGTACTTTTTATGCAAATATTAATAAGAACAAAACAGTTTTACTTACTATTACTTCTTAATTCCCTATAGTGGCTTTTTAAAAATTAATATTAAGTGGGTAATGCATTTCACCCACAAGATGAATAAAGTCAACACAATTCCAGTCTTTCTTTGCCACGTTTTCTTGCAAAGACATATTTTACCATGTCTGTTCCTATATCCATTGGGATTGATGCTTTATAGTCTCCTATTCATTGACTAATTTCCATGTTGCTGGTCTTCCTTCTGATCATCTCCATCTTGCAACAAGAGTATTTGGTTCATGTCCGAGGTAGTCTTAATAATTCTTCTCATCAGCTCTTTTTTTTTCTTTCAAGCATTTTCCTTTGAAACAATGGAAAATGTTTCTCTAACTGCCTTTATATGGGCTTCGGTAGTAGAAAAATGAGAAAAAGAATCCCTTTCTGCTTGGTGGCTCACTCTTTGTTAGATTAACATTTTTTTCCACTTTAACCTGTAATACATCAAAAAATGTATTTGATGCTTCAGGAAAAAAAATATTCTAAAGATAGGCAGAAC
Organism: Protopterus annectens; assembly: GCF_019279795.1. Taxonomy (NCBI): domain Eukaryota; kingdom Metazoa; phylum Chordata; order Ceratodontiformes; family Protopteridae; genus Protopterus; species Protopterus annectens. The sequence continues at coordinate 986,023,048 of NC_056748.1, read as the reverse complement.
AGCTTGAATCTCAGACCTACCTGTCAACATTCTCTGTTATTGGGATAAACTTGCTTCTCTCTTAGTGGTGTACACTGAATAATTATTTTTTCCAAACATTGTGCTGTCTCCAATTTTTAATACTTTTTATTTCTGCCAGTTATGTCAGGATCAGCTCTTTCTGCTGTTGTAATTGTATCTTTACTAATGTAGGTCTTGGCTGCTTTCTTATGGTCAGTTTTGAAGCATACATACATTGTTCCCCTTCAGTTAGGAAATCCTGCTCTGGAGTACCAGTCCAGTCGCTTATTTGTACTTTCATAAAATTAATACAGTGTGCTCTTTCACATTTCTGTGATACAGCAGAAAATCTCAGGTTTTCTCTGTGTGCGCTGTCTTTGAATTCTACTATTTTTTGAAACTGCTCTTCTTGAGATGCCTTATACTCGGCAAGCCTTTTCTTGATTTCATTTTCTGATTTTTGTGTTTTTATCAGCGCATTTAAATAACTGTGGTGGTGGTGCTGCGGTAGCGTTGCCGCCTCACAGTTAGACGTTGCCCGTTCGATTCTCAGTTAGTGCATCTTCTGTGTGGCGACATGCGTGAATGGGCGTTCCTTCGCTGAAGGTTGTGCGTTAGGCCCGGCAAGCCAGTACGTAAAAATCTACTGCCAATCATTAGCGGACCGGAGTTCCGCTGTGGTGACCCCTAACCGGGAAAAGCTGAAAGACACAAACAAACAAACAAACAAACAAACATCAGCGCATTTAAATAAGTAGTTAAAGCTTCTATTTTTCCAGCCTTAATGTTATTTGAGTTGATATATTCACTCAGTGTTTGAGATATATCAGCGCATTTAAATAAGTAGTTAAAGCTTCTATTTTTCCAGCCTTAATGTTATTTGAGTTGATATATTCACTCAGTGTTTGAGATATTTTTAACACCTTTTTTTGTACATTTGATTAATTTTTCATCTAAATTACTGAAAGGCATCTCCTGTACCAAAGGGGAAACTGCAGAACAGCTGCAGGATTCATACAACCAGAGTTTTTTTCTTTTTCTTGTCTGATTGATTTTCTGTCATGTTTTCCAAATTTTTTCTTTGTTGTTATCCAGGCAGTGAAATTACTTGCCATTGACTGAATTTTACCCAAACTGACAGATCTGATGTTGCCCTTTTCATTCTTCCTCACCAATGGGTTCAGATCCAATCTTTGGATCTGACTGGGCCTCATGCACTAGACTTTGGATACAGCTCTTCAGCTTCACTGTCTACCCATAATGCGCCATACCATCCCCAACACATCAGATCTCATTTGCCGACATTGTGGTTAGATGCAGGTTCTGCTGTCAAGCTACAAGTCATTGTTTTTTTAGTTAAAGATTTTTGGATAGCCTTTCTATTTCCTTTTTCTCTTCTTTTTTGCCTTCTTCTTAGCATTTGCTGGGCATCAGGAGTTAGAGTGGTTAGGAGTCAGTATCTTTTAATCTTCTACTTTGGTAATGTCTGTCATATACTTTTGTGGATGTAAGTTTCTTACTTTTTAAGTGCTTATATAATACCATAGATGATATTACTTATCGTATTTAATCGGGTGTTGTTTCTTGTGTGGCTTCTCTGTTGTTAAAAAAAACAACATTTGCTTTGCCTTAAATGTTTGTCTGGATTTGAATTGTTTGTAGTCAGCTATGTCTGAGAATCTGACAGGGTTCAAGAAATGCACTTCTTGTGGGCATAAGATTCCCAGTTCGGATGCCTACAAGACGTGCATTTATTGCATAGGACCTGATCACCTCAATACAGCTTGATCAGTATGTTCTACTAATCCCAGAGCATTAGCCAACAGGTGCAATAAGTTAGTACTTAGAGATCTTTTACCTTCTTCTTCTGGGGCTCAACCCCTCACCAAGTCAACAAAGTCTGTTTCATCAGAAAGCAAAAAGAGGTCTCCACCAAAGTCTTCTCAGGCTTAGTCAGAGCTGTTGGAGAAGATCAGAAAAATCTTAGATCTGACTATTTTGGATCCAAAACTCAGGTGCCTTCCTTTGGAACCTAATCGTCTCTCAGATCCCACAGTGTTTGCTTTGATAGTAATTTCTCCACTTCCTTCTGCCTCATCATCAGCTCCCAAGACCTCGGATCCTAGATCTGGCTCTGCCCACAGTAGCCGTACTCTGGAATACACCATTAAGCCAATATCTCCTTCCTTGAAAGGCCAAATCTTCCAGACTCTGAAGAAACACTCCCGACCCTCATCCACAGTGTCTTCCAAGTAGACTGCTAGGAGCTTGTTAGAGGTGGATGTGGATAAGATGATGCAGAAATTTTTCAGGGCTCAGATTCTGATGGGGGTCCTGACAGCTCTGCCCCCTCCTGGATCAGTGAGTGCACCTACTAAATCCATTCCTTAAAAAAAGCCAAATGTTGTAAATGTAATACTGAAAACCTCAACAGAGTCAAGGAATAAGCTAACATAAGAACTAAAATAAACTACAGTAACTGATTTTAATGCTTTCATTCCTTTATTTTCCTATGAAACTTCATCAGAAAACATTAAAAATAATCCAGCTTAAAAAGCCCGCCATGAACAATGTAACTCTACAAACCAACCAAAACCCAAGTATAAAATTAGTTAAGTATCTATATTTAAAGCTGTTTAAATTTAAAACCATCCAACACTAATAATATGAAAAATAATAAAGTATAAAACTTAGCACTCAAAAAGTACCGTTACTTCAACCTGTTCATTAAAAGGAAGCATTTTATATTAATGTGATCTGCCATTCTGCTTCCTTACATTCAAGTAGTACATTATAGTTTCATTTAAAACTTTTAATCACGACTTAAGAACAAAAAATGTGAACTTCTTGAAGTTCAGAAACATACTTGGTACTTGTAGGCAGAAACATACAGTTCTTTGTTTATTTGGTTATTTAAAAAGCAGAAACACAGTGTTTGTTACACATTCTAACCAGTGTTTTACCTAACTATGGTCCTACTTTAACCTATTAGACTTAGTACATTGTTAAATTTGTCTGTTATGATCTGCCTAGGCACTGTTTCCTATTCTTTGTGATACTCTTCCCCCGGCATTTATCTGTGTACCTACTTATTGTACCATTTCTTGTACCCACTCTCTGTCTTCTGATAATCCTTCCATCACTCTCTGACTAATATCCTCTACTCTCCCAGTTGTCTCCATTTCTCCTAAAACTGTACTATTCACTTTCTGCTCACACTCTATTTTTTCTCTTTGCAGTTTGCTCGGGCCATCCACAAGCCTCGGGATTGTACACCCCCCCCCCTTTGGTTCTGAAGCAAATTTTCAGCAAAAGCTCAAATCAACCCTGGGAAATCTCAACTTTTATACACAAGCCTTCCAGTAGAATTAATTATTAGGTGAATGTCATTGAATTGTTTTTAACAATTTTCTCTTACTTTGTGGCTATCATTGTGAGGGAGCACAGCTGCATTGAGCTCCATTCAACTTCCAACTTGGAGACCTTTAATGAAGTCGGCCACTAGATAGGAACATACTCTACTAATTGTACAAGTTCCTTATTCCCTCTGTATGCAAACAGGTGAGCTCCAGAGTCTAAGTTTAAAACTATTCCAAAACAAACCTTTAGTTCAGTCCCAATTCCCGTAACTATACTCATCCTTAAAGAACTTGCTAGCAGCATTTGGTTTCTGTAAGCTGAAAAGCTCTAACATAGTGTATTGTCTTACTTACATTTACTGGCTCCTGATTGTTTTTTTTTCTTTTCTTTTTGGACTCCCTTCTGCTGGGATTGCTGTGCAACCAGTTCTAACCACCCAATCTCACACTGATAATTGCTACCCCCCCTCCCCTGAGCCATTCTCGTAGGAGGCTATATCAATACCCACTCCTCTGGGAGCCATCCTTAAAATGTAGTAAGACAAATAACTTACATTCCCATTATAAACTTACGTTTTACTTAATTGTTGTATAAATCTTTTGATCCGGTTTAGCCTCGCTCTGCCCTGCCCCCTATTCCCACCCGCCCCAAGTACTGTTAAATTTATACTATCCTAGCCACTCCCCCTGCTTCTTCCTCCCATCTAGCATCTCATACATCACCACGTGGCCCTCCCGCTCTACAACCCACGTTTTCTCCTTCCTCTCCTGCCAAATCCTAGTTGAAAACTGTGCCCTATAATGGCTAGGCCCATTGTTATGCTAGCATCAACAAAAACACTAGTATTTTCTCTGCTCCCCCTGATGCTCATCTTTTATCTCCTCACCGCCTATGAAAACCAGTACCACCACAGATTCCACTACCCAAAATGTCAAACTACCACCCAGACTTCTTTTACAAGTTAGCTCACCTAACTATTCCCTACACATCCAAACCCTCATCCCTTTACCTCATCACCCAATTAAAACCTTAAAATCTAATCCAAGGGACTTATTCGTAAGTTTCTAAAGCTCATAATCAGATTTCAGTATAACCTCATTACAGATGGGGAAATCCATTCCAACCCTGGCCCCTCTCCACCTGGTGACAATAGCGCCTACACCACCAACCCCATCAATAAACTACCCCTTAACAGTCCTGCAAATGCTCTCCTGACATTTCACTTGAACATTCGAAGTATAAATAATAAAATCCCTAACCTGCATGTCCTCTTAGCAGTTCTTTCCCAAGACATAATGTGTCTTACAGAAACATGGCTTAAACCTACTACTGCTGTAATGAGGTATTACTCCCGGGCTACAACATACACCGATTAGACCAAACAGCTAAGAAGGGAGGTGGGATAGCAGTTCTTTACAAAAATACATTGTGTTAATAGAGATCCCGTTCATCTGCCCCCATTTAATAACGCAGAAATCCTCATTACCAAACTGCAAATTAACAATAATAAGAGTATAAATATTGTCTGGGTCTACTTTTCCCCAGGCAATAAAATAAGCACTCTAAAGATATCCTCCAATGGTTATCCACTACCTACACCAAAGAAACCATTGTTCTTGGTGACTTTTAACACCGACTGGTGCACCTGCTCAGCTGAATCCTCTGTCACCCATAAAAATCTGTTTGGGTTCACACAAATAATAACCTGTCCCACTAGGATTAATAAACCCACCAACAGGGAAACTATCTTAGATTATGTAGTCATCAGTAGGCACCCAAGCTTGTATATAGCTGGGACTCCCCCCGATGACCTACGTGATCATTCACTAACCATATTATTAAGTATAAGGCAGAAACCCACCACAAAATAATCAGAAATAATAAAAACTTCAATCCTACTAACTTCCTAAATGAGCTTAAATCAGTCAACTGGTCATTCCTAAAAATCTACCACTAGATGAAGCCGTAACTTTCTTTAACAATAAATTCCTGAGCATCCTTGAGTCCCATGCTTCTGCACGTACTATAAAGACTAAATCTAATACTGCTCCATGACTCACAAAGGAAACTAAGATGAAAATCAAACTTAGAAATATAGCCTGGACCAAATGGTGAACAACTAAAGCCCCCTCCTCAACCAAGTGAGATATTGTCAACTTAGAAATGATACAAAAAAAAACAATTTTGCTAGACAAATAAAAAACTCCCACCAGAACCTCCAATTTACTGAACTTGGTAAGCTCTCTCACTGTTACAACATATTGCTAGATTTACCATAGGCTCAACATATAGGACACATCACTGGCAAAACCTCAGTCTTCTCAGTTGGCTAGAACTGCCTAGCCTACTTCTGTTCAATCAGCAATTCTGTACCACCCTGAAAGTACTCTGGCACTCAAAAATATCATAAAGCCATAAAGTAATTCAAGGCAAGTACGATCATCCAAATTAACTGTTGGTCCAAACCCACAAAGCCATTAACTCAGCTGGCAACTCCATGTTTGCCAACGTCATTGGTAAAACTTGGAATTCACTTCCATCTAACCTTACCCTCGAACCTTCTTTAAGTCTGTTAAAAAAGGCCTCAAACAGTATTTTAAAGAGCACTGGCTTTGTCCCTGTACTAACCCTGATTAATTACTACTTATTCAATGCCTTATTTAAATTAATATTATCTGCATCTCTTGCTCATAATAGCTTGCTGCATTGTGTTGTTTTTCTATACTGTTACACACTGTGTATATTGTGAGTACCTATTTTACTTTGTAAATATGTTTGACTCATATGTGTTATGTTCTATCTGTGTTATCAGGAGCTTTTCTCCCCGGGCCTCCATTGAAAATGGACATATATCCAGTTGGACTATCCCGTTCAACAAATGCAAAATAAAATAAATAAATAAAATATCACATACCAAAGCATGCCTAACTAAAGCATTGTTCCTCTCTTTTTTCTTTGTAGCCGTAATATGTTCATAAATTCTTTTCAATAACTTTATAATAGTTTTACCAATATAAAACTTTTGGATGTTTCACAGCTAGCTAGGTAAACTACTCCAGGTGTATTACAACTGTATCTTGCTCTGGCTGTGGCCTTTTAATGTTTTCTGATGAAATTCCTTAGGAAAATAAAGGAATGAAAGTGCTAAAATCAGCTAATGTTTATTTTAGTTTTTACATTAGCTTATTCCTTGGCTCTGTTGAGTTTTTAAGGCCATTCCTCCTCCAATCTGTCCAGTGGTTTTGGTGTCCCAGAATACGAGATCCCCGAGAAGTACGGCATCAGATACGATGAAAATGTCTTCCTCGACACCGACTGTGTCCCTGACCGGTTCTGCTGTGATACCCTTTGATCAGAGCAGGTCTCAGATCTGAGATGTGGTGCCGGGTCCAAGGGGTTAGGTTTGGCCCTAATTTTGTCAGATCCATCCTCTACTCTTGGAGCCTTGCCCCTGCACAGCTCAGATCTGATTCTCCCTTTGAGGCTTGGATCTGGGGGGAAGCCCCAACAGCTTCTGCTCTGGGGAGGGCGGGACAGGTTTCCCCTGGTCCTTTGGCCTTCAGATTGGTAGAAAGGGCTTTATCTTTTCACAGGGAACCGTCTTCTCTTGTCTTGGATCTGAGCCCATCAGACCTATGCTACAGACATAACCAGTTCCGGGAAGCCTATAAACAGTTCCTCTAGAGGAATTCCCCCCCCTCTTCAGATAACCTCTCCTGAATATCCCATGGAGTAGGTCCCTCTGAAAAGGACATGTAAGAGGAGGCACGTAGACTCTCCTATGGAGTCTGTCACAGAAGACACTGATTTTGATGATGGAGAAGGATCCTTCAGATCACCATCTGATGACATCTCCTTTGGAGATATCCTTGAGATCCTGAAACAAAAGGGTGTCTGGTCTTCCCAGTCTCCTACTTCTGAAGAATCAGTGTTTTTTGGAAGCTTTCGGTTCTGGATCATCTAGGTCTTGGGTGACCCCTCCCCCCAAAGTGGATGAACTGAATGACTTGGTTTCCTGCCAGGCTTGTTAGGTACCGGGCCACTGCCGATCCTACTCCCAAGAGCCCGGAAAAATTTCTGGCCCCTCCTGCTGATAATCCCCACTGGAGCAAGGGAGTCCCAGTTGATGCTATGGTGGTGGAGCCAGCCACCAAAAAGGAGCTAGCAGAATAGACCTCTTCGGTCCATCCACCAAAGAGGGAGTTCAGAGCAATGGACAGATTAGGCAAGCAGATATTCACCTCAGGTGCTTTTGCTCTGAGGGCTTTTAACTACTTGGCACATGTCACTCGGATGCTGAGAGATTTGACTAAGGAGTTATCAAATACTCTGTCGGAGTCCATGATGCTTAAGATTTCAAAAAGACTTCCTCTCAGCTGGCTACTGTTCTTTCCATTTCAAATGTGTCGAGGCTCATCTCCCATGCTGTGGAAGGTAACTCACAAGCTGCCGGTTCTTACTAACCCCCCCTCCAACCCCCTCCTTGAGGACCTGGAGGTATAGACTCTAGGTGTCAGAAGTTCTTTCGGTTGGGGGGGTGGGGTTGTTCTTCTCAGTATGTGTGTTTGCGTGCTTGCAGCAAACAAGATCTGGGGAATGGACCTGTTGCATGATGGGATACCTCTTAGCCATGAGCCAATTGAAGACTTTGAGCTATAGTATGGCCAAGTCGCTCCGACCCCCAGGGGTAAGAATGTAAGGCGAGATGGACTACATACATCGAACGTTATGGTGAGTACATAACTTCTTGTTTTCCATCTGGGAGTAAATGCTATATGCATCTGGCAGTGTTCTTAACACATAGGTAGCTGGCATGCTGAACTATTGGATTACAGCTCTCTTCATAGCCCTTTTGCAGTTCTGACTGGCACCTCTTTAGAACATGCCTGGCTTAGTCACATCATAATACTTTAATGTTTGAGCATCTGTAACTAGTTTCTTAAGTATTTCAAAACTCTTTTTCAATTCAAGACTTAATTCTCTGGTTATAGGTTCAGAGGTTCATATGAGGTTACTAGGCTATTGGCCCTAGAGCCTTTATAGGCATAGCCATGTTATACCCTTGTTCCCTTATTGACCAAAATGTATGATGTGTATTTGCAGTGTGAGTCTATGATCAGCACCAACTGCCGTTATCCAAGAGGGACATAGGTGACACCCCCAGAGTAAATTTACAGTCTCTCATCCAGTTATAATTAAATAGGGTCATTGAGTAGCTCTGTTTTATGTGAATTGGCAGTTTGTTCCAGAGGAGATGCAATCTCTGGGAGATATATCTGTCTCTCCAACATGTCCTTTTAATTTTGCAGGCTAGGTTAAGATCCCTACAGCGAGTGAATCTTGACCCATTTGACTTGCAGATGTGCAGCATTTCCATTAGGGCAGGGTCCGAGACTGCTCTGTAGGCCAGGCACAAGTCGCCTCTCATCAGCCTATAAGATACATAATATAGTGTCAGGGCCTTAAATTTGTCCATGTAGGTCGTGTTGAAGGCCCTGAAGTTTCTTGGTAAGGAACCTCTGAGGTCTCTCCAGCTGTTGCAGGTATCTTGTGAGGTACATACAGAAGGGAGATTTGTACACTATTATCTTATTCTAACACCTTTCTTATAGACATAGTTATCTCTGACATTTAATGTGCGAACTTTAACAAGATACCGGATTGTTTCTAGAATCTTTTGTAATGTTTACTTGTATTCTGACCTTGGCATTTTCACTATTATTCAAATTTTCTGGTTAAGATTTAATTTCCTATGACATAAGAATATAACATGTATTTTCCGGATTGGCAGTGCAGTTTTACTTGCTATAAAGGTATCCTGTATTAATATAGTCAACAGCTGTGCCAGTCTTGTCTTACATTCCTTGTGTTTTAGTTACTCCAGTGAATCATCAGTTCCTTCCAAGCCATTTTTACCTGGGCTTAGAGCACATATGGTGCTTGCTCCTAATTGTGTATTGAATGTACACAATTCAAATCTTACTTTATCATATTTTATTTGCCAACATCCTGCTTTTAAGGAAATTTAGTATATGGCATTTTTGAGGCCGCTGATTGAAGTATAATGAATAGATAATTATTTTTCCAATTATGACATTCAGATCTTGTGAATTAATGCAGATATGTCTTCTTCACAGCATGACTCATATTACCCATCCATTCTGCTGGCTCTAGTTGCTTCACACCTTGGTTGTTCATTATCTTTAGTTCTTCCCAGCTTTACTTCTGAATTCTCTAGGTACTTTCTCAGCAGCATCAGTTTCTAGCACAGTATCAGGTTTTATTTGTATGTGATATTCTTCTCGCAAGGTTCTTTCATCTGTTAACAATTCAGCATAGTAATACTGGATATCATTACTGTGTGTCTGCATAGTTTCCAAAAGGTATATAAGACTGTGTGATTGATTTTGAAAACACGTGTCTTTGTTTTTATTCAGTGATTTTTTTTTTTTTTTTTTTTTTATACCATTCTTAGCTTCTCACAAGCCTCATGATCCAAAATATTAAAATTCACTTTGTGTAAATGCAACTGTTTGAAAAAGACTGAACTTTTTTAAACTTTTACTCATCATACGTTTCTGATACACTGACATCACTGAGTGGCCAGAAGAGGTTACTTTAGGTAGATTTCTTTAGTACTGAATAGACTTAAAGCTTTAACGTGTTCTAGCAAGGCATTACACCATGCATGTGCTTCAAGTTTGAATTCAGCATTCTGTCTATTAGTTCTTACTATTTCCATCCATAAATCTGTGATGCATACCTGTTTCACTGTCACTGATGCATTTTCAGATAAAACAAACGCAAGTCTTTGCAATCTAAAAATACTAAGAAATGGTTAAATTGCCATTTTTCAGTTTGACAACATGCAGAATCTTTTGAACACACTTTTTTTTGCTTTTGCTCATCTTTGTAAAAACTTTCCCTGATACACATTTTGCAGGGTTGATTAAAAGCTGGAAAGGGAATTCTCGCCTGTTTATAGTCACACTTACAACATTGGAGTGAGATTGTCTCAATCATGAATCCTCATATGCCTGTCTTTTCTCATTTGCTTTAATTTTGCAAAGCATCCTGTCTCTGTTTCTCATTTTTGTGTTAGTATTTGACTCAGATTTTATCTTGCACACCTCGTTTTCATCATTAAATGCTTATAACTATGCAGATTATGTCTCTTGCTAGTAAATCATGTTGCTCACCAAATTCACAGTCTTTCTTCACATCTGTGAAATACAAATCCATTCTATGCAAGACCATGTACTCTTGCAAAGAATGAATGTATAATTAATGGAAAATACTTTTTATAGTAGCAGTAGTTGCTATTTTTATTTCAATGCTATTTTGTCGTCTTCATCAAGAAGTCAAAGCATTAAATACTTTGACTTTTTCACACCAGTTTGCAGAAGTGCAGAGCACTACACAACTTTCAGGTGATTCACTCACTCCATTGTGGAATAAACCAAACTTCTCACTTTTAGATTAGAAGCTGATTTTCTTCAAGTGAGAGATTACATTTATAGTGAAACTGAGGTGTATTTCCACTGGCAGTTATAACTGACTCAAACACAGAAACATTTGAAAACAAATTATTCAGTTCTGTACAAATTTCTTCTGCTCTGGCAGATAACTAACCTATTCTAAAACTACATCATGTCAAGAAATTTAATAAATAGAACAAAGGCAGGAGGTGTGATGTAGGTTTCATGAGGTCTGTTCTCAAAACTAGTTTCTTTGGAACTTTTATTTACCACATAATGTGAAAATCACTGTAGCTATCCAGTTAGCATTTAAGGATATATAATGTTTCGGATGTGTAAAGTAACACTGGTAGTCATCATTAGATCACTGATGGGATGTCAAACCTTTAGGGCACCTTCCACACACACTGCACACACTGCCGTGCATGAGGGAAGCAGGATAAAATTAGTTGTTAGGGTGCCAAAACTTCAGAACTGTCTTATGTAAAAAGAAGGAAGATAGAGTCCTACCAGAGAAAATCCAAACTAATAAAAATTCCACACCCTGGCATAAAAATAAAAATAGGAGGATGGACACCTGAAAGTTGTGTAGTGCTCTGCACTTCTGCAAACAGTCACCAAGGCCATTGATGAGGGAAAGGCAGTCCATACAGCCTACCTCGACCTGGCAAAGGCTTTCGACACAATACCCCACTCAGGTATCATTGAAAAACTCATCAGCTTAAATGTAAACCGATACATCACAAGATGGGTTGCAAACTGGCTAAGTGACAGAACCCACAGGGTCAGAGTTGCTGGCGCCATGTCAGACTCAAAGCCTGTCACAAGTGGTGTCCCACAGGGCTCAGTCCTGGGCCCACTCTTGTTCGACATCTACTTTTCTGAAGTACAAGCAAACACAGGAGGGTTATGGCTGACAAAGTTTGCAGATGACTGCAAACTGGGCGCCATAGTCGAGAACACATCTGACACAGATATCCTTCAGAAGGGTCTCACAGAAACGGATAACTGGTGCCAGAGCCATGGCCTAAAGTTAAACGCCAAGAAATGCATAGTCATACCCTTCAGGAAAAACAAGGTTACCCCTAGCTACCATATAGGTGGCAATCCACTGAGCAGAGAAGAGGTTATCAGGAATCTGGGGACCCAGGTTGACAGTAACCTTTCGTTTGACACTCACGTTGCTAAAGTAGTTAGGAAGACCTTCTACATTGCCCACCTGATCATGAAGGGATTCACATCTAGATCAAGGGAGGTCATTGTCCCCCTGTACTCATCACTCATCAGACCAATGATTGAGTACAATGCCCCATTTGGAATGTATCTGACCCGACACCTGCAGCAGCTGGAAAGGCCCCAAAAGTTCCTCACCAAAAGGATAAAGGGTCTCAAAAATATGTCTTATGCTGCCCGACTGAAAGAACTCCAGCTCTATTCAGTCGCTTGCTCAGAGGTGACCTGTGCCTGACATACAAGGCCATGTCAAACCCAGATTTGATGAACATGCTTCACCTCAAAAAATCTAGATCCCTCAGAACTACAAGGGCAGGAGACTTAAACCTTGACACGGTTATTAATAGGACGTGCTGGAAGGACAGATTCATCACCCAGAGACTCCCTATGCTGTGAAACAAAATCCCGGTACATGTGAGGCAGAGCACCTCGCTGGCATTGTTCAAGAGAAATCTTGACCAGTGGATGGGAGATCGCAGATATACCCCAGGGATTACCTCAGTGTCACTGCTTGACAGAGGCACAGCAAAATAATGGGCATAGTTTCCTTCAAACTAAAGGGGTGGCGAAAGCCACAAAACACTGGGCTAGGCTTATAAATGCCCTTGGGCAGATAGCCTAGTATGAACCTATGAACCTATGACTGAGGGAGGGAAGGTGTGGCTACTTGCAGTAGTGATCTTTTAGAACATCTTCTGTTATGGTATGTTTACTTACATAATTATGTCATTACAGTTAGCATTTTACATGTTTGTGGATATGTATTCCACTGGGCACTTCTCTCTCTGCACGTGCGTGTGTATACATATCGTTTTATATATATATATATATATATATATATATATATATATATATATATATATACACACACACACACACACACATGTATGTATATATATATATATATATATATATATATATATATACATACACACATACACACACATACACATATATTCACACACACACACACACACAAGGCATGTCATGCCAATAAAAATATCTAATGAAATGTTTGTTGAATACACAGCGACTGTTTGCATAGACTCTTGCATTCTAACATGAATGCTCTCTACACTGTAAGTAAGGAAGGATAAATGTTTTAAATGTTTAAGAATCTCTTGCCTTGACTGCAGCCTAGGAGATATTTCCATGTTTTGTAGATGTAGATGTGAAGATATGGCACTATGGGAGCTCCCATTGACAGAGCTCAGTCGCTATGTAGTGGTGGTGGTGGTGGTGGTGGGGGGGTAACGTGGTTTTAATAGTAGCTTAGCCTGTAGAACAGGCAGTGATAGAAGAGACATCGTTTTGCTAACAGGTTAGTATGATTTGTGCAAGAAAAGTTTTTTTTTCTTCTGTACTTTTGTTCAGCTGTATAATGCTGTGCAAAAAATCAGTAGAAGACTATGCTACCATCATGCTGATCAACAACAGGCACATGATTCTGGACGTATAATTTTTAGGGAAGGGGCCAGTCCAGGTATAGTTATCTTTCTTCATGAATCAGAAACTATCACTGGGGTGGGGGGCACTCACTTATGTATTCTTCGTATGGAGTACTGTGGCAACACAGTAGGGTGAAACCATTTACAGGGACTTACACCCTTATGTGGCAGTGTTATTGAATCGTTCCAGGTTCTGGTATGCATTTTTACTCTGTACAAAACTACACCATGAGGCATTATGTTTATAAATCCAGCTCATTGTTTCTAAAGCAGACATATCAGTGAGAAGGACATTTGAGGTTCAACTACTCATATCCTTGGAACATTATCTGGCCTTTCATGCTGGCATGTATCCCTGAAAACTAATTCTAAATTCTTCTGGAGGTAATATTTCTTTCAGTGGATAATCCTTTTTTGTCCCACAGAAGCCTTCATTAGAAGACTATGTATGTTGTATGGTTTTGATGCTCCTTGCTTATGAAAGCTTGATCTAGACAGACTTGAATCCTTCTGGAAATATCCTTAACTCTTCTGTGTCATTTAACGTTCACTACTCTTGACCAAATCATCATCAACCCCCTTTTTCCAATTTTCTACTTAGGGTTGGGTGTCATGTTAACTGTTGCTATTTCTCTCAATTCATTGCCACACTCCTGCCTTCTTTGACACTCATGTCTTACTGTTGCATATCTTCTCTTACACAATCCATCCACCTCTTTGCTGGATGGCCTAATTTCCTCTTGCCTTCTTCCTATCTGTCCCAAATCTTCACCAGATTGTCTTCTGCTTTTCTGAACATGTGCCCAAGCAACAGTAATCTGTTCTTTTTGATCTTTCCTGCAATTGGAGCTACTTTGGCATCTATTCTTATATCCTCATTTCTTTGTATGTCCCAGTGTACATCCTACCACCCATTCTCAGGCACTTAATTTATATTGCGTCTAACTTCCTCATCTGCTGTGTCTTTACTGCCCAGGTTTCTGTATCATACAGTACTGGACACAGTACTGTTTTGTACACCTTACTTTTCAGCTTCTTTATCATTCTTCTGTTGTACACTACACCTGACACTCTGTGTCAGCTGATGCCCATCTGATTCTGGCTTTGACCTCTTCATTCAGACTTCCTGTCTCCTCAACCACCCCTCCCAGATACTTAAAGCTATTAACGTGTTACTCTGTCTTCACTTCTATCTCAGTTCTCAGCTTTTTCTGATTTCTTTGCTGCCATTATTACTGTCTTATCTGAACTTGGTTTCATCCTATGTGCCTTCAGTTTTGCATTCCGTTCCCCTATCCTTTGCTGGAGTTCTTGCTCAGAGTCTGCTTGTAATGCCACATTGTCTACATACAGCAACTTTGTTGATCTGTCTCCTTCGACCTGTTTGCTAATGTGGTACATCACCAGTATGAACAACAGTGGGCACAGAGGTGAACCCTGGTGCACCCCCACTCCCACCGAGAATCCTTCTGTGAGACCGAACACTGTTCGTACTTGAGTCATTGGGTCCTTGTACATAGCCTGCAATAATTCTACCAATTTTTCTGGGATTTTGAACCACCACAGTACTGCCCAAATCAGTTTTCTTAGGACCTTATCATACGCTTTCTCCAAGTGTAGGAATGCCCAGCTGGACTCTTTCCTCATCTCTAGCTTCTTTTCAACTATCTGTCTCACTGCAAACATTGGGTCAGTTGTGCTGCATCCTTATCTGAATCCAGACTGCTCATCTCCCATCTTGCTTTGTACTACTCTGCTTATCTCTTTATCAGTCACCTTCGCCAGAACTTTCATGCAATGTAACAGGAGTTTGACATCTCTGTACTGCCCACAGTTGTGGATGTCCCCTTTGTTCTTGTACATTGGCACAAGTATGCTTATTCTGTGGTCATCTGGGATATGCCTTTCTCTCCACACTGCTGTGGATACCCTCATGAGTCATTTATCCCATATCACCCAGCATTTTTATCATATCTGTTGTGACCTCATCTGAGCCTGCTGATTCCCTTTCTTCATTTTTCTTCGTGCTGTTCTTACTTCTTCTAGGGTGGGCTCTACTTCTTCTCTCATCATAGGCTCGTAGGCAGTGTCTGAAGCAGTACAGCTTCTGTGGCATTTTCTTTGTTCAGAAACTGCTCCTTTCATCTGCCTTCGTTGTCCTATGGACTGGTGAGCAGGTTGTCGCTGGCATCCCTTATGAATAGTGTCTGAACGGAGAAACCAGTTGGCATAATGGTTAAGGTCTTTGCCTGTCATGTACAAGATACAAGGTTCAATCCTGACCTGTGGCCAATGCCTGTTGAGAGTTTGCACGTTCTGTCTGTATCTATGTGGGATTCCTCCTACCTCCAAAAAAACATGCTGAGTGATTCCATCTCAAGCTCAACAGTGAATGGAGCTGTGAGCAGCAGCACAAACTCTACATGGTGTCCTACAGGGAGAAGAGTTGCATAAATCAACCACTTTGGGCATCTACTGTGGTGTGGAGTATCCTCAAGATAGGAGAACACAGATCTCAGACTGCGTACCATGGCAAGGCAAGCCACCTGACAGTATGAAGTATGGCTCTAAGTGATTTGATCATGTTGACAAATGTCTTGACCAAATAAAGTCAGTTAAATTGCAAAAACTGAGAACATGGACGCTGTTGTTTATGGATATAGATAGTATGATACAAGCAGTGGAAAGGAAATCAGCTAAAGAACAATTCAGTGAACCATTTTGCCAAATTCTTTGATTTGCAAAAATCCTCACTGAATCCCCTTTGTGGCAGGAAATGTCTGAACCACTTCTGGTAGCTATAAACAAATCCAAGGTGATAGTTTCATGGGGAAATTTATATCTCTGTAGAAGTACTTCCTAAAACTGAAGGAGTTATTAAGGATGATTCAGTCGTTCACTCCCTGTCTTATTGCGCTAAAGTCAGCACTCCTACTTCCCTTCTTTCTTTTTTGTTAAACAAGGAACATCTTTATTAAATTATCACATATGATATAAGCTGTCATATATTTATATAAATGAAAACAAACCATATTAACATAATTTTAGTTGCAAACATTATACATCACTTATCTAGCCAGTCATTGTCAGTCATAGCTCATTCAAATCTTGCCTTTTTTTAAACCTCATTCCTCCTCTGCATGTATTGTTCCCACAGTTCCCATTTTTTTATGTAATTTGCTCCTACCCTTTTGTAAAGATACCAATTCCAGTTGTTTTATCTTTATTACTATATTCACTACTTCTAGTACAGTTGGTTTAGACTTTGATTTCCATTGTCATTAATTGCTTTTTTGGCAGCCATCATGGCCTTACTATGTCTAGGCAATTCTGATTCTGTATGAAAAATAATTTCCTTAGTTACATCCATTTGCTTACCCAGTATCTCTGACAGAGTAATCTGAAGAGAATCTTTACAATCTGCCAACTCATTACACTCCCAGAAAATATGTTCCCAAATACCTGATGTTAAGTTGTCAATCTCGCCTTCATTCTTGCTGGATGGGTTTGGAGCCGATCCTTGGCTCTGACTCGGCACTTGCTAAGCTCGAGAGTTAATTTCACCAGCTCGAGGCAACCCTATATCCCATGATGCAAGGCGGAGACTACCCAGATCTCGTTTGCCTATTCGCTAACGAGGTGCCTTTTTTTACCAGCTCCAGGTAAGTTTATTAATAATAAGACTTTTAGTCTCACCCCTTTATTTTTCATAACTATAGTTGTTTTTTGTTAACATTAACGCTTATTTTAACCCTATTCCCGTTAGTGTTCCCTTTTTTTCGGGTTATTTATCCCCTTTCCCTAGGTTAGGCCTTAGGCCTTCCCCTTCCTAAATTTTTCCTGTCAGGGAATTTTTTGTGTTTGACTGTGTTGTATCCCTGTTTAATTTAGATTTTTGGATTGGGTGTTTTTTGTGTGTGTGTGTCGGTGTTTTTTTTTTCTTGACAACTTGTGTTTCCTCGACACAGCTATGTCGAAGGACACAAAGGTCTCAGGCTTCAAGAAGTGTGACTCGTGCTGTCAGAAGATGTCTCTGACAGACGGTCACACTTCTTGTGTTTACTGCCTGGGATCTCTGCACCTGCAGGACTCTTGCGCTATCTGTCATGCCTTCAGCCCAAGAGTCCTGCAGGAGCGCAGAAGTAAATTGATATTGAGGGGCTTATTAAAGCCTGAGAGCTCCCCGACTAAGTCGGCGCCGGGGAAGCCCTCGAAACCTATCAAGCCTTCGGCTGCAAGCCCCAAGCCGTCGGCTACTGGTTTAACTTCTCCAGTGTCGAGATCGGCTCCGGCCGGAGCCGATCCTTCCATTCTAGCAGTCACAGTATCGGCTCCATCCGGCGCCGATACTGCCAAATCTGGACACTCAGTGTCGGCTCTGGCTGGAGCCGACGTATCCTCGGCTCCTTCGGCTCCATCGATTTCTAAAAAGAGATCTCGATCCCCCTCATTAGAATCGATACGTTCGGCTCCGAGATCACCCTTGCTCTCGGAGCGGAGCCATTGGATCCGTTCTACTCGATCATCCAGGCTGTCTGATCACGACCTCGAGAGAGTGGTGAGTAGACTATTAAAGTCTCAGGCATTGGCCCAAATGCTCCATAGCCCGTCTCAACAGACGGTAGCTATTTTACATCCACCAAAGATTCCTCCTTCGACTCTCTTACAGAGCTCGGAGCCGGAGCTCCTCGGAACTGTGACCGTTGTAGCTTTGGAGCCGATACCACCCCTTTCGGCTCCATCGTCCTCTGCTCCGATTTCCTCCTTGAGGCCTTCATTGGAGGGATCCAGGCGTCTGGTCTCTCTCGTCGGCTCCGAGGGGGCGAGTGGCATTGGACCCTTGTCTGACCCCGTTCTCCCTCTTGGGGCTTCGGCGTTGGTGAGCTCAGCCCCGACATCTGCCTCGGAGCCTTCCCTCTCGGTGAGGCCTGGAGTTCCTATCTCTTCGGAGCGGGAACCTCCTGGTCTCTCTGATGGAGGAGCCGTCGAGGTGATGAGGAGTGTACTAGCCCCTGGGCTTAGTCAACGGACAGTTCCATCAGCTCCTCCCACTACAGTGCCTGCTGACGTCTCTTCCCACTCTCTTGCTCCCAGACCCAGAGATACAACGCCTCAGGTTTCCCCATTGGGAATATCTTCCTCTTCCGAGGCTTCTCCTGATCCGTCTGGTGAACCTCCGCGTAAGAGGACATGTAAGAGGAAACATCTAGACTCCCCCGTCTATTACATCTGATACTGACTTGGATGAGTCGGAGGGATCCACAAGGTCCTCCTCTGAGGATGTCTCTTTCTCAGACATCCTTGAACTCCTTAAGCAGAGGGGGAACTGGCCCTCCCTTAATCCTTCTGAGGACGAGTCAGTATACCTGGAGGCGTTCAGATCTCGACCCTCCACCTCCTGGGTGTCTCCGCCTTTCGACCCCCTTATGGATGTAGTGGCTCGGAAGGCGTGGATGGCTCCGGATTTGGTGGAACCTATTCCTAGGAGGCCTTCTAAATTCATTACGGCCCCACCAGATAGACAATATTTGACAAAGGGTGTCCCAGTTGATGCCATGGTGGTGGCTGCAGCCACCAAGAAGGAACTAGCTGATCCTTCAGTACCTGTCCATCCTCCTAACAAGGATTCTAGGACTATGGACAGGTACGGCAAGCAGATTTTTTCTTCAGCGACTTTTGCCATGAGATCGCTGAACTACTTGTGCCACTTCACCCACCTTCAAAGAGATGATCTTAAAGAGTTGGGAGAAGTTTTACAGGGTCCGTCAGCTGCTGGATCTCAGGATAAGATTAGCTCACAGCTAGGAATCCTTAACTCCATTGATAACTCCTCCATGCGGCTCATTTCTTATGCAGCCGATGGAGTGAGTAGGGCTGCAGTCACAGGAGTGGCTTTAAGGCGTCAGTCCTGGATGCGGCTTTGTAATTTTGCAGACCCCTTCAAGGCGTCCTTCACAAACTCCCCTTTTGATGGTTCAACCTTGTTCGGACCTCAAGTGAAAGACACTTTGACTAGATGCAAACAAGATGGCAAGACTCTTTCTGCCGTAGGAGTCCATTTCTCCACTCCTTCAAGACCTTACCCCAAAGGACAGAAGGGAGGGAAAATGTGGTTCCGCAAATCTCAAGGAGTCACGCCTGACGCACAAAGTCAGTTTACCCCCAGAGGCAGAGGGGGTAACAATAATAGACGCCGCTATAGGGGCAGAGGGGGTCCGCAGAATCAGGGTAGCAGAGAGCCTCTTTCTGACAAACCCTTCCAGCATCCCTGAGATGTTGCCCGATTTTCCACCTTCGGAGGCATTCGGGGAAGATTATCTCTGTACCCAATAGCCTGGCTTTCCCTTTCTCAAGACAAATGGGTACAGTCGATTATATCCGAGGGTTACAAAATTCCCTTTATTCAAACCCCAATTCAGCAAAAGGGAACCCTTCCAGCCATCCAGCCAGTCCCAGCGGACCAAATAGGATCCGGAATCTACTCAAGGTTCTTTTTAGTTCCAAAAAAGACAGGGGACTGGAGACCAGTATTAGATCTGAGCAAACTAAACAAGTTTGTAAAGAAATCAAGATTCCGGATGGTCACACTTCAGTCCATTCTACCCTTTCTGGGCAAGGACAATTGGATGTGCTCGATAGATCTTCAGGATGCGTACTATCACATAAAGATTCACAGGTGCTCCAGAAGATTTCTCCGCTTTCGGCTGGGGACCAGTCACTTCCAATTCAGGGCCCTGCCCTTTGGACTCACTACAGACCCCAGAGTGTTCACCAAATGTATGGCAGCGGTTACGGCTCACCTGAGACGTCAAGGATTCCAGGTGTTTCCATATCTAGATGACTGGCTCCTCACTGCCACCACCAGGCATCAACTTCTCAAGGCCAGAGATTACACCATTCACATTTGCAGAGGGCTAGGGATTTCTATAAATTTCGAAAAATCTGCCTTGTCGCCTTGTCAATCTATTACTTTTATAGGCGCAAAATTGGACACCATACAACTTTCAGCAAAGTTAACAGACCAAAGGATCTTGGACATTCATAGTCACGTCCAGGTGATTCATCTCAGCTACAAAATTCAGGCCAGATTTGCTCTGAAAGTATTGGGTCTTATGGCGGCCGCCATAACACTTCTTCCCTTCGCCCGTTTTTACATGCGTCTTCTACAATGGATACTATTCGCTCAATGGTCCTTTCAACAACTACCCATGCGTCACAGGATCATAATCACTCCAACTTGCAAAAGGCATCTGACCTGGTGGATATCGTCCCCTCAAATCCATCAGGGCAGACCCTTTGTTCCTCCTGCCCCGGTCGCCACGGTTACATCGGAGGCCTCCCTGATCGGGTGGGGGGGGGCATTATCGGGGCAGGATGGTCCATGGCACTTGGCAACCTTTCGAATACCATCTGCACATAAATGTCCTAGAGATGAGAGCAGTGCTTTTAACGTTGCAAGCCCTCAACGACTCTCTTCCCCTGGGAACTATTGCAGTCCAAACGGACAATATGTCCGTAGTGTGGTATATCAACAAACAGGGCGGAACCAAGTCCTATCCACTGTGTCGAGAAGCTCTCAGACTTTGGCAATGGGCAATCTCTTCTCAGCAGTTTCTGATAGCAACGCATATCCCTGGGAAATCCAACATCATAGCGGACAGATTGAGCAGAGCTATTCTCATGCCTCACGAGTGGTCTCTCAAACAATCAGTGACAGAAGAGATTTTTCAGAAGTGGGACCGTCCTTGCTGCGACCTTTTCGCTGCACCTCAAAACAGCAAATGCCGAGACTTCTTCTCTCTCTTCCCCCTTCCAGGCCATCCCCCCAGAGATGCTCTAACCCAAGATTGGCCCCAGGGACTTCTTTATGCCTTTCGCCCCTTTCCGCTGATACCTCAACTAATTCAGAAAGCAACCACCTTGAGAGCCAAGTTGATTCTCATTGGCCCTTATTGGCCTTGACAGATATAGTTTCCATTCCTACATCGTTATCTCTTGGTACAGCCATGGCATCTGGACCCGGTTCCAGATATTCTGACCCACCAGTTGGGGCAGCTGCACCAATCCATACCTTCTCTCAACCTCACTGCTTGGCTGCTCCACTTCCATCCTTAGCCAGGCTTCCTATGATTTCTAATCCCGTCCGGGATATCATAGTACTTCTCTAAAATCTTCTACCAGAAGGATTTACACTAGTAAATGGCGACGCGTCTCCTTCTGGGCAAAAGCTAGGAACATAGACCCCTATACTGCTCCGATTCATTCGGTCTTGGACTTCCTAGCTGAGATTTTTCATTCAGGATCCTCTTCCTCCACAGTAAAAGTTCAGCTGGCAGCCATTTCGAATTTTCATTTAGGCCTTTTGGACCACAACATTATGTCACATAAACATTGCAAGGCATTCCTTCGAGGTATCTTTTTACTTAAACCTCAGATTAGAGACCCCCCACCACAGTGGGATCTAAATTTAATTTTAACATCCTTGATTCTTCCCTCTTTCGAACCTGCAGCTGCCTGTTCTTTGAAATTGCTTTCTTGGAAGACACTCTTTCTAGTCGCCATTACTTCTGCCAGGAGAGTATCTGAGCTTCATGCTCTCTGCATTCGTCCTCCCTACTTAATCTTCCACAAAGACAGGGTATCTCTAAGGACTAATCCGTCTTTCTTACCAAAAGTGGCATCGCAGACAAACTTAAATCAATCCATTGATCTTCCAGTGTTTTTCCCGAATTATTCTGATAGAGCGGAACAAAAATTACATTGTCTTGATGTTCACTGCCAGCTCAGATATTATCTGGACAAAACTAAACTTTTTAGGAAATCTGATCAACTGTTTCTATCCTATGCAGAGAACAGGAAAGGCCTTCCAGTTTCCAAGGTGACTTTATCTAGATGGCTGTCTTCTGTGATTACTTACATTTATCAGCTCAGAGGCAAAGAGTTGATTTCTAAGCCAAAAGCCCATTCTACCAGAGCTCTAGCTACATCGACAGCTTTTCAAGCTAGACTTCCAATAGACACTATTTGTGCAGCAGCCACATGGGCCTCTCCTCATACCTTTGTTTCACATTACAAATTAGACTTGGCCTCCAGAGACAGAGCGAACTTTGGTTCCACCATTCTCAAGAGTCTGTTCCATTGAGCCACCCAGGATAGAGGTGCTAGGGACGCGGTCCCATCCAGCAAGAATGAAGGCGAGATTGACAACTTAACATTAAGAAGTTATGTACCTACCATAACGTTCCATGTTAGTTGTCTTCTCTTGCCTTCTTTCTTGCGTCCCGCCCTCCATCCCCCTAGCCTGGTCAGACCGAGAAGATTATGCCTCTGCTGTTAAGAGGTTTTATCCTTTTTCTAGCTAATCAGCTTCTAGTGTCACCAGATTAGGTTGATCCTTTCTAGAGGATTATGATGTTTATGATTGTCATTTAGTATTGTTACATTTTCTTCCTCCTCTACAGTTGGAAGAATATATTCCTAATTTCCTTAGCTACCAAACGAGATCTGGGTAGTCTCCGCCTTGCATCATGGGGTATAGGGTTGCCTCGAGCTGGTAAAATTAGCTCTCGAGCTTAGCAAGTGCCTCGGCTCCGAACCCATCCAGCCAGAAAGAAGGTGAGAGAAGACAACTAACATGGAACGTTATGGTAGGTACATAACTTCTTATTTCTTCCCTATCACATCTCCAACATTTGTTGTCTACCAGAGGAAAAATGCTTTGGAGTCTGCTTGGGGTATAATAATACCTACAGGGCAATGAAAAAGTATTTGCCCCTTCCTGATTTCTTATTTTTTTGCATGTTTGTCACACTTAAATGTTTCAAATCATCAAACAAATGTAAATATTAGACAAAGATAAACCAAGTAAACACAAAATGCAGTTTTTAAGTGATGATTTTATTTATTAAGGAAAAAAATATATCCAAACCTACATGGCCCTATGTGAAAAAGTAATTACTCCCTAAACCTAATAACTGGTTGTGCCATGCTTAGCAGCAACAACTGCAATCAAGCATTTGCAATAACTGGCAATGAGTCTTTCACATCGCTTTTGAGGAATTTTGGCCCACTCTTCTTTGCAGAATTGTTTTAATTCAGCCATATTGGAGGTTTTCCGAGCATGAACCGCCTTTTAAAGGTCAAGCCACATCATATCAATTGGATTCAAGTCCAGACTTTGACTAGGCCACTCCAAAACCTTCATTTTGTTTTTTTAATACCATTCAGCGGTGGACTTGCTGGTGTGTTTTGGATCACTGTCCTGCTTCAGCTTGAGGTCACAAACTGATGGTCTGACATTCTCCTTCAGGATTTTTTGGTAGAGAGCAGAATTCATGGTTCCAGCTGTCACAGCAAGTCGTCCAGGTCCAGAAGCATCAAAGCAGCCCCAGACCATCACACTACCACCACCATGTTTGACTGTTGGCATGATGTTCTTTTTCTGAAATTCTGTGTTACTTTTACACCAGATGTAATGGGATGCACACCTCCCAGAAAGTTCATCTTTTGTTTTGTCAGTCCACAGAATATTTTCCCAAAAGTCTTGGGGATCATCAAGATGTTTTTTGGCAAAAGTGAGACGAGCCTGTATGTTCTTTTTGGTCAGCAGTGGTTTTCACCTCAGAACTCTGCCATGCATGCCATTTGTGCCCAGTCTCTTTCTTGTGGTTGATTCATGAACACTGACCTTCATGAACACTGACCTTAACTGAGGCAAGTGAGGCCTGTAGTTCTTTAGATGTAGTTCTGGGTTCTTTTATGACCTCTTGGATGAGTCGTCGCTGTGCTCTTGGGGTAATTTTTGTAGTCCGGTCACTTCTGGGAAGGTTCACCACTGTTCCATGTTTTCTCCATTTGTGGATAATGGCTCTCACCGTGGTTCACTGGAGTCCCAAAGCTTTAGAAATGGCTTTGTAACCTTTTCCAGACTGATACAATTACTTTGTTTGTCATCTGTTCTGGAATTTCTTTAGATCGTGGTATGATGTGTTCTTTTTTGGGATCTTTTGGCCTACTTCACTTTGTCTGACAGGTTCTATTTAAGTGATCTCTTGATTCAGTAAGTGTGGCAATAATCAAGTTTTGGTGTGGCTAGTAAAATTGAACTCAGCTTTCCCAAAAATGTGATTAACCACAGTTACTTCATGATTTAACAAGGAGGGCAATTACTTTTTCACATAGGGCCATGTAGGTTTGGATAGTTATTAAAAACTGCATTTTGTGTTTACTTGGGTTATCTTTGTCTAATATTTGTCTAATATTTAAATTTGTTTGATGATCTGAAACAAAAGTGTGACAAACTTGCAAAAAAATAAGGAATCAGGAAGGGGAAATAGTTTTTCATTGCACTGTATGTAAACACTTCCAAGCAAAGATCCTAAATCTTCTAGACTTTTTGCATATTTGGGAGACATACATATATATCTCCCATTGTTTCTTTGTGAATTACACCTCCAGTCTTACTTCCGAATCCTTTCTTACCTCTTCTGATTGATTCTTATAGTTATCATGCAATATTTTATATGCTGTACTAATTATTCTTTTTTTAACAGCAGCTTCTGTTCTAGATTGTAGTAAAAGCTCTACCAGTGCTGGTCATTCACTTAGGTCCCCCCTATTTCTTTCTCTTTGCCTGTACTCTGATATTAATCCTTGATAGGAAAGGCAGTCTCTAGCCTGCAGTCCAAATAAATTCTTGGTCTCTTCCCATTCTGTTAACTTTGTCTCTGTAATTTTTTTCTCCCAATATCTTGGTTCTTTTGCCAGTTTTCTCTAATAAATTTCAGCCCCCTCTTGCCTATTGTCTGTGTCTCTAATTGCAGTCATCCCTATCAGCAGAATCTCCTTTCACCATTCCCTTGCTGTGCTTAGTTCTTAGAATACTTTCTGTGACTTTATGAATATAATGTTGCGGTTATTGTTATTCTCTTTAAGGATCTGTATTTAAAATCATAGTCTCTCCTTGTTTCTTGAGCATCACCCCATTTCATCCCTTTCCACTCTGAATTATAGGTTTCTGCTTGTTACTTCTCTTCTATTTTGATACCAAACAAGTTGCAAATCAGTATTTGTTAATGGCTGATAGCATTATTCCTTTTTGTTATCAGAGGTACAAGGCAACTTTCTCAAGTGAAATCAAGGATCACTCAGCAAGCCCATTCTTAGAATCTTACTTTTCTAGTATTTAAGATCCGCGGTGGTGGTGCTGCGGTAGCGTTGCCGCCTCACAGCAAGACGTCCGTTCGATTCTCAGCTAGAGCGTCTACTGTGGAGACATGCGTGAATGGGTGTACCTTCATTGAAGGTTGTGCGTTAGGGCCGGCAACTCAGTACGTAAAAATCAACTGCCAATCATTAGCGGACCGGAGCTCCGCTGTGGCGACCCCTAACCGGGAAAAGCTGAAAGACAAACAGCAACAACTTTTCTAGTATTTAATGACTGATAAATAATCAGTATTGGTGAGGTCAGCATTTAGATCTGGAAGACCATTCTTCGAATTATTGTTGCCCTATCAGTAAACTGAGCTACACGTATACTTCATTTATTCATAAACATGCTTTGTTAAATTTAATTTATTTTATTTTCTGCATAGCTTTTTCAGGTAGACCATCACCTGTGGTATTCTTGCTTCATGGTACATGACATCTTGTCCTATCAGAACACTGTAATGCTAAGAGTAGCTCAAAGTAAGATAATACAGTTATATAAGATACTTGCTCTTAAAAGAAGGTCTTTGAGATTTGTTATTGAATCATGTATTGCTTTTCCCCTCTCTGTCTGTCTTCTGAAGTGAGTTTTCACCATTATAATCCTGAAAAAACTACTGTAAGTAGGGATATACATTAGGGTAAGAGCAAAGTCTGAATATTACTACTCATTGAAAAAATCATCCTTTTTGTGACTTGGATGGGTTTTGGAAAGTAAATGGAGAAAGAAATGAAGTACTGTCACTAAGTGGTGACATCAGTGCCTTACAATTATCCTTTTAGGTTGTCATTGATATGGTGACTGGAGAAAACAGTCATGCCCATCCTTGTTTCTGTTTGAATTAGTGTTGTCAGAGCAGTGGAATGTATCACAAAGATCCTCTGTTATTAACAGTACCCTAAAAAATATAAAATGAAATAACTTTCACTGCATGTGCTTGTTTCACTTGAGCTCTGCTGCGGTATGTGATCTGGGCGAAAAGAAATACTTATCTCAAGTAATCCCTTTGCACCAAGACATGCCTGAATACTTTTAATGCTGTGATATGCCTGAATACTTTTAATGCTCTATAACTGTAAATCTCCTGTCATGTTTCTCATAATGCTAACAGAGTATGATCTCTTTACATTTAATCATCTGCTCTCAGTACACTCTACTGGCTTATTTGCAGTCACTATTTATGGTAGTATTTTCTTTAGACATATTTATGCTCCCTGTTCAATGTACTGACAGTGGTCTACAGCAAATCCTCATCAGAATAATTTCTTAATCTTCTTGCTTCCATGGGGGGGGGGTGAAAAAGTGCCCCAAATCTACTCTGGTTTACCTCCTCCTTAGTAAATAGCTCTATCAACAGATGTATATTTTGTAGTTGAAGTAAGAAATATCTAATAATGTCCGTGACATGGAAAACATATTTTTCTGTGAGCTAAACAGTATACTAAGTTGCCAAAATAAAGTACTGCTGTCATAACCAGGGATCTTGTATATAATTACAAAAATGCCTTAAGTTAAACAAGAGAAAAAGATGTGAGACATTTTGAAAAAAGAAACTGGAGATCCTACCATTTTCTGAAAAGATACATTGCAGATGACAGGTACATTTATGCTGGTGAACTTAACATGAAGAACAAAGTCATCAACCTGTTTAGGTTTCTCTATTAAATTCACGAAGTACCAGACATGCTGTGGAAGAACTGTACACTCACCTTGGTGAAATAGTGACTCAGACCCTTAAAAGAAGACTGGGTTATTCATTTTGATGACTTCTCTGCTAGAGTCATATGTGTTTCAAACCTTTACAATGGCACTATTTAAAAGAAAGGGAAAAGTTAAAAACAAAATAATAATAATAGCATGCTGTTGGTGTTTGCTTTTTTATCTGAAATGCATCATGAGTATCATCATCATGCAGAAAAAGAAGAAAATAACCACTTGGAAACATGCTTAATCCAACCACTAATACATCCTTGTCTGTCATTCTGCATCTGTTTATAATCCATCCAGTACTCAAAGTTGTACTTCTGGCATCCATCTTTCTCTTCCCATATACCCATATTCTAATGTCTACCCTATTGTTTGACCAGAACAAAAGTTCCAGCTAATTATTGTGTTCTGCAATCTATGTTTTAGTTTCAGTTTGGCTCCCATATGGGCATCTTATCCAAAAATAAAGAAAGGGTCAGATATTGCTCATTCAGAGAGATTTTGTTTGTTCATAAGGATGATTTTCATACCTTAGCCAGCACGCTTTCTATCCTGTAGGGCATAAATCTCTACCCAAAGTCTAACTACGTCAATACATTATTGAGGAAAATATGTCAGAGGATTCTGATGTAGAGGGAGAGAGAGAGAAAGAGAGAGGTCTTTTTCTTTGATTGATTTTTAGGCTGAACGCTCTGATTCAGAGATTCAGAGGAATGTTTGTCCTCTCCAACTCCATTAGAGGAGTTTTCCTTTTCATGTGAAGCAGAGTTCCTAATCCAGTTGAAGTGTAACTTGGACAATTGGATGGGGAACAGGAAATTCATCCCTGGCTTGACACCTATGTCTCTAATGGGCACAGGTCTCCTGTAAATGTTTCATCTCCCAAGCCTCTGCTGACATTTATCAAGGGACCAGAACTTGTCAGAGATTTGAGATGCATGGCTAGGCTTAAAAAAGCCCTTGTGGTCATTTTCTTAATAAATATCCATGAATCAAAGACTAGTTCCAGGATGTGTGATGTATTTTTGGGGATGAAGTGGAGAAATTATATGATATACTGCAAGTAGATTTACCTCATACTACACCCATTCCTCCTATTACGCCAGCCTTGGTGTGCAAATGCTGCCTGCAGTAACCATGACCCTCAGTCCTTAGTCCCTTAAAAAGGGAGAACATTTAATAATACCAACATTTCCCTGAAGACAATATGGTAAGGTATTAAGACAGATTTCATAAGAGAATTTCCTTCTTACAGTTTATTTTGACAGGTGTGGATAACATGTGAGATTGTTCTGCCACACTTCCTTCAGAGGAGGTAGGTCCTTTCTGAATCCTGCAATTTCTAACCTGTCTTAGGTATCTCAACATGCGTTGTAGACTGCGTATTATTGTGTGGATACTGTGTCTGGTGCCACTAATAATATTACTGTTTGAGAGTGCATGCCTGGATATATATTCATATGTTTTCCGATGAGGTAAAGTCTGAGATTTTAAACTCAGCTTTAGACAAGGAAGTTCTGTTTCACCCTGCTGCTACTGATGCTCTCAAACAGTTTAATGACAGATAGAAATCAATTTTTTTAAAGACAAAAATAACCAATCCTTGCTGTCTGCTGGTAAACAGGGAAGAAAGGAAGATGGCAGAAGAGTAACAATAAAAAAATGGAATCCTCTCAGAAAAAGGAACAGTGTAGTTCTACAGAATGACTGTGACAGTGTTCCTGTCCTCTGCTGTCCCTACATCTCAAAGTCTGTCCCTTTCAATCTTTTCCTTTATCAATAGATTGTTTTAGACTGTTGGGTACTAATACTCTTTCAGGAGGATTATTTTTGGCACTGGATTCACATTCCTCCTTTCAGAGGAATTCCTCCCTACCCTCTGAACCAAACAGAGATTTTTTTCTTCCTGTTCTTCAACACGTTTACCCTAGAAGTCATACTATCAGTGCCTTTACACCAAAGGTAGTAAGGCTTCTGTTCCAGAATGCTTCTGGTTTCAAAGAACAAGATTTTCTGCAGGCCAGTTTGAGATCTTTCACAAACCAGTTGAGAAAGGAAAGTACCAAAATTCAAAGTGCTGACCCTTCAGAGTCCGTTACCAGTCATTCCTCTTCTGCATTTTATGGTAACATTAGACCTAAAAGATGCTTATCATCACGTTCCCATAGCTACAGGCTTCATAACATTTTTCAAGATTTTGAGTATGGGTCACATTATCATTTCTCTGCATTACCCTTTGAGTTGACTACAGCTCCTGGGGTGTTTATAAAATGTCTAGCTCCAAGGATAGATTATTGCAGACTGCAGGTCATTCACATTTTTTTCTTATTTAGATGACTTTGTGATCTTTGCAGAGTCTTTTGCTAGGTCCCAGGATTCTTTAACATGGGTTTCTTTGCTCCTTACCAGTCAGGGCTTCCAGGTAAATGTTCAAAAATCCTTCTTCACTGTGTCACACAGGGTCTTGCTTTTTTAATATTTTCTAGTTATGTCTCTTCAAAAGTATTCCTAACATGGGAACAGGTGAATTTGTATCTGGAAATGTTCTAGATCTTCTCCAATCAGTCTAAGACAGGATTCTAGGGTTCATGGCTTCTGTGATTATCATGATTTCTTTTGCCAGGTTATACATAAGAAAAATTTAATATTAAAAAAAAAACAAAAAACATGCAGACCCAAAATTCTCATCCTGTGTTATTTTCAGATTCCACTTTTGGTTTTTATCAATAAATAGCTGTATTGGTGGAGACAATAAGACACCAAATTCTATAGGGGTAAAGGTGAGAGGCCTATGGGACAGTTCAGATTGACCAAAACACATACATAGGACCATTACAGATGATTACAGACAATACCAAAGTGACAGTGCTGTGGTATATAAACATACAAGGGAATCTCCAGGTCTTATTAGCTGTGCAGGCTGGCTGTGATGTCTTGGGAGTTAGCTCTGCAGGATTGCAAAGCCCTCCAAGCATCTTTCATACTGTCAGACCAAAATGTAGTGGGTGAGCTGACCAGGACCAGGACAGACCCTCATGAATGAAAATTGAATGAGGTGATCTTCCAGGAATGGATCCAGTTGTGGGTAACATATCAAATTGATCTGTTTATCTCCTTTATAAACAGACAACTAAGTCAATTGTGCATCAGGACCCCTTGCAGCCTTGACCTGGAAAATGGGTGCATTTTTATTGCTGTGGTCAAGAATGTTCTGATTTTGCTCAAGCTGTTTTATAAGGAAGCTTTTCTATTGATATGTAAAATCACTTGTTATTCAGGTGACATTTAATCTTTACTTTTTGCTAGGAAAGTTATTTTTGTCAACATATGAACCAGCTATTCTGTCTGTTTTCGGTTTTGCTTTTTCGGACTAGCTAGTTTACTGCTGTGACATCAACAAGAGAGTGTCTTGGTTGCAGCTGTTCATGGTGGGTTAACCCTTTTATTTTTCTATGCATGTAGGGTTATCTGTAGAAAAATTCCCCCCATGTATGCCTTTACTACTTTCAGAGTGTACTTTGAATCTAGTCTTCTGTCTCCCTTATTTCTATCAGAATTTGAATGACAGGGCGAATATATTTAATATACTCTGGTCATGCTTTTGCAACTCAGGTATTATCTTGTCAATACGAAGTTCTTTAAGAATGGTATACAACTGTGGCTCTCCTAGTATGGGACTGGAAAAGGACAACAGACAATTCTACTTGGTTGTGCCTTACTATCTCTTTTCTTATTCCCACCATGGTAAAACATTTCCAGGCAGGATTAAGGCAAATTCTAGTAGAACCTTGTTTTCTTTGTTGGCATATTGGAAATGGGTGGACTCTACATGCATGCTAGAGGCAAGTACATGATCCTTTGTACATACTTTTTCAAAGCATTACATACTAGAGCCCCTTTCAAAGACCAGAACTGTCTTTGCTAGAACCATTCTTCAGTGGCTTCTGGACACTTTTCCTTCCTCCTCCTGAATTGGATAAGCTTTGTTAATTAATCCATATGGTCAAAGGTTATTGCAACATTGAGAATGATAAGCACAGAGTAGTTATGTAAGTTGAACTTACCATAACAATAGATGTTTCAGTTCCTCTAGCCTCACCCACCCTCCATCCCCTTTCTACTGTATACAGTTAGTTGTTGGTATAAAAAGTTATATGCTTATATCTTTTTGGGGTTTCTAAACATTCTCTTTTTGTTTGGGCAAGAAAGTCCTGAAGTTGTCTACACTATGCTGATTTCCTACCAAGGGGCTAATCAATCAGAAGTCAGAATGCAAGGTGTGGGAGGGAGCCAGATCTTTTTGAAGACTGTCTGGTTGTTGTATCCTGAGCCAGATACAGCCCAAATAACTAAAGGTTACTGCAACAGTGAGGAATCTGAACATTTACCGTTATGATAAGTGCATCTTACACAACTGCACTTTTTCATTTTCTGATATCCTCCCAATTCTACCAAACTCCACTCTTTCCTTCAGCACAGATGTGGTGCAGCACCTGGCATTATACATGAGATTTTTTGTTGTTAAAACAGTTTACATACAGAAAGTATATAATATAGATGATTATGATTGGGTCACCAATCATAACCTGCTTATTATGTATTCAAGACATGGTTGCCTAGAAAATTGGGTCTATATTACAAGATCGAAGGTTTACTTAATCGAGTAAGTAAAGCTTGATCTTGTAATATTGAAACCGTACAATGTTGAACGGCTGATTTATCCCAGGGAAACATTTCCCTTGGCCATTATGTGGAGTATGCCCGTTTCTCCAATTTGGAGTGATCTCAGAGTTGGTATATTTAGGTAGGGGGAGTGTGGGAGGCATAACTCCCCACCTTGGGGGGGTGTGGTGGCCGGAGCCCCCCATTTGATTTCGGATGTAAAGTTTGTTTTTTTTTATTCAGCCAATGGACGTATTTCCCTTGGTTGAATTGGCCATTCGACATTTTTAGATGTCGATATTACAAGATCGAGCTTTAGTTATTCGCTTAACTAAAGCTTTGATGTTGTAATATAGACTAGAAATTCACCTCAAGAGCAAAGCTGGAGAGGTGAATTGTGGCATTCATGTCAAGAACCCATGATTAATGGTTATAATCAGAGACCTGGTCATAATTCTTTAAATACATAGAGCTGTATCTGTTCCATACACTACTAATTACAGAAAAGAAAAAAACAAAAAACACTGTGTTTTACTGGTTTTCAAAACTGTAAAGCAGTTAGTGAGCTCTGTCAGAAATACAGTGTAACTCATTTTCTTATGTTTACACTCACCTTCCATGCCTCTCAACTGTCCAGATTTTCTCCTCATATTTTTGGTCTGTTCCTCGTAAAATATGTGGTTTTCTGGCAAATCGCTGAGGATTGAAGTTGACGTACATTTGAGTTTCAGACTTCTTATCCATCAGAAAATGCAGGTGAGCACATATCCTTTTATTCTAACAGCTTTCTAAGTTGATAAGCGGAACTCAGGAACCCATTACCAGCACAGCCTACAGGGAGAAACAAATTGCCACTGTCATTTGCTGATCTGTATGAGCAGATTTGACTGCCTAGCATAATACCTGACCTTAACAAGTTAAGCAGGGGGGTTCTTAACATTTGTTAAGATTGGGTCTCATGATATAGTAATGCTTAAATGATTTGTCTGTTTCCTAATACTGAGCATAATCACCATGCTCGATGTACTACATGGTTATTCACAATATTACATACAATAGAAAAAGCGCTATTGTAAAAAATGTTTTAAAATAAATGAAACAAACTCTTAAAATTTTCAGCTGCCTTTTCAAACTTAATAGCTGCTGATTCTAGAATAAATTAAAAATTAAGCAAAGAAACAGCATGGCCTTTCCTTATTTTCTAAACCCATAGAAAATGAATAAATCTTTATTTAGTGTACTTATCTCACTTCTCTAATACTATATTCATCAAGTGCTAGAAATAAATTTAACAATGCAGCCATTTAACCGTCACTGTCCATTGTCACCATTTCGTTCATCCCCTTCCCACTTGGCAATTTTTCACTTGTTCACAAATACATTTTTTGGTATTTAGTTCACTAGGGTTGTTACTATTTTATATTTTTAATCCATATCTGAATCCTTTTATATACAAATATTAATAATGTATGTTTGTAAACTGCAATCATTGGCAGTAACATGCTCATATCCCATGCTTTATCGTCCTCTTACCTTAAAGCATATTTCATTATCTTAAAGTGTTTGCTTTTGAAACTCCTGTTTACTAACCTGTCCTAGACTTACTCATGTCTGTTGTGATATAAATAAGCATTTTGTTTTTTTTTTTTTGCAGACGTTTTTATCTTGTGTGTTTATATCCTTCCTAACATGTATACTTTTTTAACATAATTTGCAGTAAAATACCTAAGGTGGTAGTCCATATAGTTTCCTGTAAATAGTTGGCTAGCTTGATACCCCTAAACAAAACTGTACTACCTTAGCCAACTCTTTGGTTGGGTATAGAATGTATCTTCACTGACTCATCTCTTACTATGTTTGTCATTAAGCACATCTTTTTACCCTACATTATGTGCTGGAAAGTTTACCTCATTGTCTTAGGTAGATTTTGTTTATTCAAGATATAAACATTCCTTGTCTCTTCTCCAGAAAGGCATTTGTTGAATGGGAAATACATAATAAGCAAATTGCTGTAAATCAGAAATAAAACTTGCAAATAGCTTCTCTGTCTTTAAATGTTAACATGTCTTTTAAAAATATTTACTTAAATCAGTTTACATGTTACAGGTGGCTGACTGACTTCATACTTTACATTGAGTTTGAGTTATAGCCAAGCAAAGTGAATTAGCTGGTATAAGTCAGAATGGCTTAGGTATCAGAATCTGTGTAAACTTATTCTGATTTTAAAAACAGGAAAGATGCAAAGATATTTAAGTTTTCCATTATGAAACTGACCTACTTGACCATCGGACTGTTAGTTTTCTTTTTTTTTTGCATTGGGAAAACAGCATGAGCTATGGACAAGTAAAGTAAATTCGTTGGGATATGTGACACACTTTTAGGCTACCAGAATTTTATAAACCTATTTTGCTTTGAAAGTAAGAAATAAACTGAATGACATATTTTCTCGCAACAAAAATGCTACATTTATCCACTGAACTAACTTGCATATATATATTTTTTTTGGAAAACAACCCAGCAACCCAGAGTTTACTTCATTTGATTTGACACATTTCCTTACCCATGCTTTGAAATCCAGCCTGGGAATTGATATGGTGCACAGACAAGTGTGATGGTCTGATCTTATGCTGTTAACTTGAAACAAAAGGTGTGATTGCAACAGTGTGTTTCTGCATTCTGTTTAGTTTGGAGACCCTGGAATTTCTGTTTGGTTTTAGAGACATTTGAAGCATTGGCTACTGTCCTGCCACTCGCAGCTCATGAGGTGGAAAGGCTTATGTACTTGCCTTAAGGTAAAGAAAAGTACATTTCTAGAAATACCTTTTTCATCTAGCTATATGTGGATGAGTTAAGTAAACATGGCACAGTGACCGCATATGGACCAAAGATAGCACTAAATGCACTGACATATCTTTGCCACACACTAGAAGTCTGTTGCTGTTTTAGATCTCCACCAGCTGTTTTTTTTTTTAATGGCCAAAGAGTCCCTGTACCTGCCATATGAGCATTTGTATTTATTAGGGATACAGAAACTTGTTGCAAACTTCATACCTCACCATTCCGTGTCCCTTGACATATTAAATGTTCTTATTCTACATGCCACAAAGTCTCAGGCACTGTTTCCTGTAGGTAGTAGGGTATCTATTGTACCAGTGTTAGTGATAGCCTGCATTCTCTGGGATGCTGACTGAGTCCATGCATAGCAAAGTGACATGCACATTGAAAGATTAGACAGTGACAAGCTGTACTACTCACTGGCCATAATTTGGTGGAGCTGCACGTCTGAACACTCCAAAGTATGATGTTAGAGCAGGACTACAGGTGTATGGTTTATACTGGTGAACAGGAAAGATTGACAGTCAAGGAGAGCTGATTCTCATATGCGTAAAAGTTCCTTTCTATCTGGCATTTGGTGGCCTAGAACCGTGAAAAAAAAAATGAGACATGAGTATCCAGAATGGAATACATTCTTACTTGAGTCTGGCAAATGTTTTTGTCTTTTACTACTTGCGCCTTTGCCAGAAGGCAGCAGTAGTAAATAAGGCTTGTTAAAATTCAGGCAGTACGGTTCAGTTATAAGTGTAATAGGATTATGTATGAAGCTTATTTTCTACTCTTACAATTACTTTATGTTCAAGTATTATGGAATGTAAGTGACTGTTTAATATCTTATTGTCATTTTGCTTTTTCATTTTTATGTTCTAGGTAACAGAAAATGTCCATTGCCAGCGAGATCAAATCATGGTCAGTTTGTATAGCAGCTTAAATCGAGCTGTTCTTTTCTCCCTATCCCGATCAAGACAGTCAATAGGGGATGTCATATGTCTTCTGGATACATTGAAGATACTACAGGAGCAGTGGGATATAATTTTTGCAACATACAACTCCAATATGAGCTTTATTGTATGCTTCATTCATTGTCTTCTTCAGATTAGATCTGGCAGGTAAGAGTTACTTTGTTAATTCTCAGTACCGAAATACAGTCCATGCAGTACTACCTTGATAGTGGGATTATACTGCTGCAATCATATCTCACTTTGTGAAGCAAGTGACACCTAATATGATAAGATGTTAGCAGCATACCAGTAAAACAGATTTGTGTGTGTGTGTGTGTGTGTGTGTGTGTGTGTGTGTGTGTGTGTGTGTGTGTGTGTGTGGTATAGATTTTGCAGCATATTCAGGTGTCCTTAGGCATGGTCTTGAAGTGCATTTGCCTTTCACAACTGTTTATATTTGACACAACTTAGTACTACACACCCACATACATACTCAGTCTTGTTGTCCTTATAAAAGGGGCATCTCCATTTCTGTGCATTTTGCAATGCCAGTAGCTTAGGTGACAGGATTTTATATTTAAGTTTCTGCTTTATTATAACTTATAGGGAAATATAAAAAGTTATAAAGCCATGTGAAGGTGACTTGTTCGTTTCTCTGTTGCATGTCATGTGAAATTGACAAAATGTCAAGAGAATGTTTTAATTTCACAAATGCATAGAAGAGAATGAAAAAATCAAATATAATACATTTTTGGTGTTTACTTGTGTACTGTAACAAGACTATGCACGTTGTGGGTATTCACTTGGTTCACACACACTGAGTTCATATACATTCTTCTTGGTAACTAAAAGTCATTTATGCTAAACACAGCATTGTTTATTTGGGTCTATATCAGAACATCGAAGTATTAAAACTTTGAATGTTCTGATATCAAACACTATTCAGCGAACACTAAGAATAGCGAAGCTGCAGAACAGTGAAATCTTTCCTCGGGAAAGAATTTGGTTGGCCGTTTCTGTGGCTTTGCTATTCTTAGCGCTCTGGTGGAAAGTTATGGGTTGGGTTCAAGTAAGTGTGCGATTGTTTGTACATTAGGGTTAGGGGCGGGTTAAGTGAGTTAGGGTTAGGGCGTGGGTTAGGCGTGTGTGTGATAGTGACAGATTTTAGGGTTAGGGGCAGTTTAAGTGAGTTAGGGTTAGGGTGCGGGTTAGGTGAGTGTGCAATAGTGACGGACCTTAGGGTTAGGGTTTGGGTTAAGATAAGTGGGTAGATAGTAGTGTATGTTTAGTTTAGTGTAGCATTAGATGTAGGAATTTAAGTGTATGTGTGTGGTTGCTGTTTGTTTGATGTGCTTGTGTTGTGTGTGTGTGTTTCGGAGCAGCAAATGTTTTCCATGGGAAAAAATTTGTTGTTCTGAATGTTTGATATTTTCATGTTTAGATGTTTTGGGACCGATGAAATAGCGTTCACTATTTTCATCTTTTGATAACGTGATATAAACATGTTTATTTCATTAAAAAGAAAACTTAATATAAAAGCTGTATCAGTCAGTGAAAAGCCACTTACAGAGTAACTTTTAATAATATATTCTGTTTCCTCTAGCCTTTTAAACAATTCAACTTACTCCATGTCCTTCTGTCTTTGGCTTAAGTATCTCTGCACATCAGTCTGTCAGACAGAATATAAATCTTTAGCACCTATTCCATCTGTAAACTACTGTAAGCTTACTGCATCCTAAACAGGACCTTATTGTTTTAAAGTTCCAACTGTATACCTTTTTAAATTCAGCAAAGCTACTTAAAACTCACTGCAACTGACATCACTGTAAACATGTCCTCTGGTGATCTAGCTTGTTTGTAAAAACATCTTTATTAGCTTGAGCCTGGCACAGAGGTTTGAGTAGAACCATATACAGCTCAAATCTCATCAGCAGCAGCACTTCCTTAACCTTTTGTGTGCTGAGGTTAGAACAAGTGCTCTAATATCTCATTAGCCTACCATCCTCAAATGACAAAGTACACAAAGCATTATACAACTTCTGGCAACAGTCATTATGCCAGTCATTGGGTGCCATAGTTATACAGTAGTTAATATTACTGCTTCATGGCACCTAGTTCTGTGTTTTGATTCTCAGCTGGAAAGTCTTTTGTGCATATTTCTGATGTGAAGATATTTCTTAGGATTGTGTTATGAAATATTATACAGGGTTTGTAAATCATTGAATAAAGAATAGAAAGCTTCATATTCTGTTTATCTGTAAAGGTGTTTATTCCTTCTTTAAGAAGATATTGTTCTTTTGTACCACACATCCACACTCACATGTATGGAAAGGTGACTGTGTCCATTCCACCTACTGCATGCATACCTTTAGAATGTGGTAGGAAATAGGAACACCCAGGGAAATCCCATGTGAACACAGGAAGGGCATGTAGACTTTACACAGAAGGCACCCCAGCCAAGAATCAAACCAGAGAACCTCTTGTTGTGAGGTGACTGTGCTTGCCATTGTGCCGCCCATGATAATCCTTTGTGTGGGCTGCTGGAAGAACAAATCAGTCAATATTTAAGGAAATAAATCCAGATTATTAATTTGAATGTTTAATAGTAAAGCTAAAACTCATAACCTTTAGCTGCATCATGTGAAGACAAGATTCACTCCAGAAGGCACTGATGCTGGGAAAGATTGAGGGAAAAGATGAAGGGGGAGACAAAGCCTGAGATAGTAGTCAGTAGTGCTGTAAAAATTGATAAAAATTTACAAAAACTTAAGACAGGCCAGGAGTACTAAAGTTCTTGAGGTCATGAAGAGTAGGACTTGACTAAATGACTAAACAACCACCACCACCACCAGTGCCTTGTTAACAGTTGCCAGTTTATGTAAGACATTGAGTTGAGAAGTACTTTTGTGCTGCACATATCATTAGCTGTAAAAGTTTGCTAACTTCAGATTTCCAGTACAGTTTACTAATATTTTGTTGTTTATTACTGGCATTTTACATAACTCTAGACTAACACTACTATATACAGGAGCAGTAAAACATAAATCACAAATCATTATCGACATTGATGAAGTTCAGATCGCATAGGATCACCCATTGCCAACAGTTAAGAAAACCAGATACATTAATCAAAGAAAAAAAGACAAAAGTAGCATTGATCTTTGAAATTGCTACACCCACTGATTAGATTGTCTCACACAACGAGAGGCACAGAAGTCATAAAATACCAGGATTTACAAACAGAAACAGGAGCAGTGTGGAAGAAAGATACCCAAGAAAGTTCTAGTTGTAGTAGGAGCAAGAGGACTAATAATGTAAAGAATTTACAATATGCTAGCAATGCATGTAACCTCATATGAAATGCAGAAGGAGGGAAATTCTGGGCAACAATTCTGGATACATTGTGAATGCTGAGAAGGAGGTCTCTTGGCTAACATCAAAGTCTGAAGCAATACTAAATATTCATCAGTTGATCACTGCTGCATTAGCCTAGCTATATGACTTATATCCTGCTGGGGATACAACAGCTGGACTACTTCAAAAGCTTAAGGGCACCATCCAAGTGCATAAACCATTGATCAGCATAAGCAGAGCTAAAGAAAAAGAGTGGTTTGGGTGCCAAGCCCTTCAGTGCTTTGCCACCAGAGAGTGCTCCACTGTTGGTTTTCAAAGTTTGACAGCTGGCTAGTGCTTTTCCATTGCTTATATAATTTCGCTTTAGGGAAAAAAATCTTCTACATTTTATTTGTGTGGTTTGAACCTTTTCTGTGAAATTATTTTTAATCTAGGAAAAGGGATATAGTGTCATGTGACTTTTAGTAACTTTTTAAAAGAAGAGCTGTCTTTTTTACTTTTGAGGAGAAAAGTTTTAAAATTAACTTAAAGCTTTTTTCCTTAGTAAAAGTTCAGTTTTGTTATTTTTGGGGACTGGGATAAGTATTGAAAGTGCTTTTCACTGTATTTTTGGTGCAAAAAATGTTTTACTAATTGCATGTTTCACAAACTGCTGGTGTCTGTCTTCAGTGGGACCCCTATGTCTTTTTCAGCTTCACCTGATGCCGCAGTACAAGGACAAAATGATTGACTTCAGCAATTGCCTAAGCTTCTGGTGCCATTCTAAAGGGATCCAGTATCTGTCTGCCTGGGATGACATGGTCGACAGACCACGTTGCTTTGCCAGA
Organism: Protopterus annectens; assembly: GCF_019279795.1. NCBI lineage: Eukaryota > Metazoa > Chordata > Ceratodontiformes > Protopteridae > Protopterus > Protopterus annectens. Next base: position 985,982,995 of record NC_056748.1, on the reverse strand, counting down.
GATGGCCTGCACCTGTCACCCCTGGGATTCCAGATACTGGCTAAGGTTCTTGCCTCCCGTATAGTGCCTTTTTTAGGCAAGGTTCAAATGACAGATTCACCACCGTAACAGGAACAGGCAAGCAAAAACTGAGGGTGATGCTACTCAATGCTAGAAGTCTAAATCTCAAAATGCACTCACTTGAGGCACTCCTTAAAATGGAGAACATCGATATCTTTGTAGTGACTGAGACCTGGTTCAAGGCTCCAGAGAGCACCCCTGCACTACCAGACTATAACTCATAAAACAATTTTCGGCTATGTAACCTGACCGGAACACCAAAGGCGGAGGTGTATCCATATTCATTAAGGATATCCACACCTCCAGGCTAGTTGCTCAGCATAATGCAGCCGAGGTTATCCAAGTGCAACTAACTTTGGGCAAAACTGCAATCCAAATTGTAGCTTGCTACAGATCACCCACCATGCCCCAGGATTCCCACTCGTCTTTTCTTGATGTACTGGAAAATATTAGGGTTCAACCAAACACCCTAATAATGGGCGATTTCAACTACCCCACCATTAACTGGGAAAACTACTCATGTACCAACTCCTTCTCTCAACGCTTTTTGGAATTCATAAACTCCAATGCCCTGGATCAACTTATCCACACCCCCACCAGGGGCAACAGTATCCTAGATCTAGTCATTACCAACATGAGGGACCGGTGTTCCACACCTGAAATCAATGCCTCATTGGTCCGATCCGACCATAAGCTAATTACCCTAGATATCCACATCCTGCCCCCACCCCCCATTAAGGAAACCATGGTAAACATTTTCTCCAAAGCCAACTTCATTCTTCTGAAGACAGAAGTGGTGAACTTCATGACACTGATGCAGATGGACAATACAGTTACGACTACTGAATCCTACACAATTGCACTTTATAAGCACTTACATGAGTGCATGGATCGTGCTATCCCAAACAGAACCAAGAGCTATCCTCCTAAAAAAGGAAGTCAATCTGGTGGTCCCCTGCCATAAACAAACTGTACAACTGAAGGAAGAAACTGTTGCAAAAGAGAGAAAAATCCCATGAGTGGGGGGCTCCCTGGTTAGCCTCAGTAAGAAGCTGCGATCCCTGATAAATTCTTCCAAAGCTAGTTACGAAAACAAAATCGCCACTGATTCTAAAGACAACCACAAAGCATTCTATAGCTATGTCAACAATCTCAGTGGCAACACTCAGATCTGCTCTGAATTGCAGCACAATCGCACTAAATATACAGACCCAACTGATATTGCCAACATCCTGGCAGATAGGTTCAGTGCTAACTTTACCCCCCTCTCACCCCCTAAAGAGTCTATCTCTATACCGGAAAAATGTAAAGTTCCTGTAATCACGGCTGCACAGGTAAAAACCACACTCTCCAAAGCCAAGAACACAGCATCCATGGGACCAGACAGCATCCCAGGCTGCGTTCTACACGTACTACAGAGCAAACTGGCACCCCACCTAAGTACCATGTTCAATCATAGCCTCACTTCATGCTTTGTGCCTGCTGAATGGTGCACAGTGATGGTTATCCCACTCCACAAGGGGGGAGCCACCACGAACCCAAGGAACTACCACCCCATTAGCCTGACGAGCCTGGTCTGCAAGGCCATGGAACGTATCATCATGGAACTTATAAACACAGACATTGGTAATCTCCTAACTCTGGACCCCACCCAGTTTGGGTTTGTAAAAGGCAGATCATGTCTCCTAAACCTGATAGACTTCTTTGAAGCAGTCACCAAAGCCGTAGACAAGGGTAAGGTGGTTCACACAGCCTATCTAGATCTTGTCAAGGCTTTCAACACCATCCCCCACTCTGGAATTATATATAAACTCACTAAACTAGGTATAAATCCCTATGTCACAAGATGGGTTGCCAACTGGCTCACTGACAGAACCCACACTGTAAAAGTAGCAGACTCCAAATCTGACTTCAGACCAGTGACAAGTGGAGTACCACAGGGTTCAGTCCTGGGTCCTCTCCTGTTTGGTATCTACTTCTCTGAAGTACAGGCTAACACAAAAGGTCTTTGGCTAATGAAGTTCGCAGATGACTGCAAACTAGGAGCCATAATCGAAACTCCTAACAATGTGGACATCCTACAAAAGGGCCTCACTGAGACAGATGCCTGGTGTCAAAGCCATGGCCTCAAGCTCAATGCCAAAAAGTGCATTGTCATCCCCTTTGGTAAAAACTCTGTACCCATGAACTACAACATAGGTGGTAGTATACTTAACACTGAAAGTGTGATAAGAGACCTTGGGACACAGGTGGACAGTAGTCTCTCCTTTGATGATCACATCACCACAGTAGTCAGGAAATTCTTCTACGTGGTACACCTCATCACAAAAGGTTTCTCATCCAGAAAAAAAGAGGTCATTGTTCCCCTCTACTCATCACTCATTAGACCCATTATAGAGTACAGCGCCCCTTTTGGTATGTACCTGACAAGACATGTGCAACAACTGGAAAGGACGCAGAAATACCTCACAAAGAGGATTACCTGCCTCAAACAGATGCCCTACACAGACCGTCTCAAAAAACTCCAGCTTTACTCGATTGCATATCGCCTACTCAGAGGTGATCTCTGCCTAACATACAAAGCTATGTCAAACCCAGAGCTGTTGGACATGCTCCAGCTAAAGAAATCCCAATCCCTCCGAGCTACATGCTCTAGGGACCTAGACAGAACATGCCGGATGGATAGATTCCTGTCCCAGAGACTTCCCATACTATGAAATAAACTACCTATCTGTATCAAACAAAGCTCCTCATTAGCACTCTTCAAGAAAAATCTTGATTATTGGATGGGAAATAGGAAATTCACCCCGGGAATCACCTCTGTGGCTCTGCTCGACAGTGACACAGGAAAATAATTTTCTTGGGTGGCAAAAGCCAGGGTACCTTTTTGGCTGGGCTTGTGTAGGCCCCAGGGCCGATAGCCTAGTACCTACCTATGAACATATGAACCATGGAACATCCATTCAGTGCCTCAGTTTTTCCTTGTTATAGCCACAAAATGAAAAAGATTTCTTAGTTGCTTTTTTCACTTCAGCAGGCTTCTCAATTGCCTTCGCCACACATTAGTGACTCTGATGTTGCCTTTTCTTGTTCCCCAGACCATTCATCTTTTTCCTTGGTCCCTATTATGTAGTCCATACAGCCACAGTGGACCAGGGGTTAGAGACATCCACTGCTGCTACTGAAATGCCCTTGATAGGCAAGGGAGAACCTTTTTTTCAGTCTCGGAAGGAGTTGAGAGTACTTCTTGACTTACCAGAATGGATTGAACTATCCCTGACAGGTTTTACCTGTCAAAATTTAGGTTTGCTTTTTCAGAAATTCCTGTCAAAATAAGCAGAAAGTTAGATATATGTCTTCACCTGTCTCATTTAATTTTTTGGCTCTTGGCTCTTCCACTTCTAATGTTTCTGGTAAAAGAAAAAAGAATTATTTAATATTCAAGGATGTTCAAGAATTTGAACAACAAAAGAGACAATTTTTGTTTTCTGTCTCAGGTTTCTGAGTGTTGCTTCTGATAGTCCCTGTGAAGGATTTTCTTTTTCTGAAACCGTATCTAGAATGAATCATTTGTTTCATTGGGAACATAATGATTGTCCACTGTCTTTAAAGAAATATTATTTATTGCAGCTTGAATTTCCTGAACATGCTCTAATTCCTCATGTTCTTCCAGCTTTGGAGGATATATTTATTATAGCCTGTAACTTGCTTGACAGGCAGCCTACTGCCCCTGAGAAAGCATATAGATTGTATAAAGTTCCTCAGTCTTGCATGTTTTTATATTCTAACCCCAAGTCAGACCATAGCTCTCAGCCTTCTAGCTCCAAATGTGGAATACTGCCCCCATAACATAGGACAATGGGCAAAATGTGGAACACTTACTAAACTATCAGTTAACAAAAGTCTTAACACTGAACTTGTGGCAGAGCTTTTCAATGTGGAATTGTGAAGAACATGGACTTTTTAAGAATCAAAGTGAGGAACGTTCCTCATAATGAGGGGCACTTCAAAGGTATGAATCAGACTCAGCAGTGATTTCATTGTTCAGTCTAGTTGCTACTAAACAACTGGTTAATGCCCTTTCATTCCCGTCTGACAAGGATAGGAAAGCATTTGGAAGATTTGGCAGAAACGTGTATTCTTCTGAAGCAGTTATTTTTTTAAATTCTCAATTGTCAAGTTTACATGTTAATGCTTATGCTTTATGGTTGCCTCTTTTGAGAATCTGAGGAACAGTATGGCATCTTTTCCCTCATATGAGGAAAAAAATCATCTTTGTGTAATCTTACGACTTCCGTGTCTTAAGTCACTACAAACTGTTTGAAATGCACTTACGATTCTGTTGATGCCACTTCTACAGCTGCCACTACTGGATCTGTTATGAAGAGGTTTGCATGGTTGTATACCCAAAATCTTCCTGAAGATATTAAATCTGAAATTTTGAGTTCTTCCTTAGACACTCAGTCTTTGGACCATCTATTGCATAGGTCTTAAAAAGTGTGAGGAGAAATGGAAGCTGGTACAGGGAGTTTCACAATTTTCAGCTTTCCTCCTTCAAGTTTGTGAAGTTTAATGACACCGCTGCAACATTTTTAGAAACAGGAAAATGAGCAGACAGAGCAAGCAGACTTGTAAAAGACAATGGCAGGCCCTCCCAACAATAAAGGACTGTTTAAGAAGTCAGAATGACTGTCTTCAGAATTCTGATGACCCCCCCCCCACGCCTTTCCACTGTGTCAAGCCTTTAATTCTTTTGAAAAATCTGAACCTCCATTTCTCTCTTTGGCAACAGATAGGCTGAGACAAATGGGTTCAGAGAGTGGTTATTCACCTATACAGATGGCAATAGGGATCTCTCCCCCTTTTAAGGGGAATTCCTGCTCATCTGCCAGATCAGACTTCTCTTTTTTCTACTGGCATTCAGCATCCATTGTTTTAGGGGATAATAGAAGCTGTCCCTCCTTCTCAAATAGGAGAACATTTGTATTCAAAAATATCTCTGGTGTCAAAGAAGTTTCATGAAAACCAGTCCTACATCTTTCCTTTTTAAACCAATCTGTGACAGTTCCAAAGTTCAAAATGTCATCTCTTCATGACGTGTTGCCTGTAATTCCCCATTTAAGTTTTTTGTTGATACTAGATTTAAAGGATGCTTATTACATTCAGATATTTCTTGAGGTTCTCTGTGCCTGGATCACACTATCGCTTCTCTGCATTACCTTTGGGTTACTCATTGTTCCACGGGTATTTGCAAAGTGTCTAGCTGTAGTGATAGCCTAGTACAGACTGCAAGATATTAACATTTTTCAGTATTTAGATGACTTGCTCATCTTTGCAGAATCTTTTTCAAAGTGCATGGAATCTTTCACTTGTGTTTCAGGAAAATATCCAAAAGCCTTGTTTGACTCATTCTTACAGGATTGTTTTCCTGGGTGTCTCTTACATACTTCAGTTCAAAGAGGTCTTCTAGACTTCCAGCATTGGCTACACATTGAGTAACCACTTAATTTCAGCTCTCCCAGTGTGAAAACAGAAACTCAGAAGAGAGAGCCAATGAACTCATTTTGGGGGTAAATTTCAGTAACTGGCTAATAAGTGCACTGCCTGGATACCAGCAAAAAAGAAATTCAGAGAACCTGAAAGAAAATCAACCACAAAAGGTAAGGAAAAATCTGACTGGGAAGAATTCTGCATCTGTTCAGCAAAAAAGAAGTGGAAGCTCCAGCTTTGGTGCAAGACATGGCTTCCGATAACCCAAAAGAAAAAAATGAGTTGCATATACTCAGAGCTGATTCAAATAAATGAAACACTGATGGAGTATATCAACTCAAATAACAAAAGGCTGGGTAACATGGAAGGAACTTTAAACAGATATTCAAATGAGGTGATGCAAATGCAAAATTGGAGGATGAAATGAAGAAAAGGCTGGCTGAATATGAGACTGCTCGAGAAGAGATGTTTCAAAAAAATAATACAACTCAGGGAAACCTGAGATTTTATGCTGTACCAGAGAAGCTGGAAGGAACAGACTGTATTAATTTTATGAAAGCACAGATAAGCAACTGGACTGTTATTCCGCCACAGGAGTTGCTAATTGAAAGGGCACATTGTGTGTATCTTCCAAACTTGGCCATGAGAAAGCAGCCTACACTGTTAATAGTAACGATGCAATTCTATCAGCAGAAGGAGTTGATTCTGGTAAAACTGTGGCATTAGGACAAAGTACTAAAAGTGGGAGATAGTAGACTATTTGTTGAAAATTATTACTCACTGTACACCAGGCAGAAGAGGAGTAAATTTATTCCACTAATTAGGGAAGGTCAGTAAGCAGGAGTGAGATTCAAACTGCTGTATCTAGCTATCTTCAAAACATTCTTTCCTGGAAGGACAAAAATCATTTTTTGATGGGGAACATGCTAAGGAGGAAATACAAAAGTTTGTCCAGTAAAAAAGTGAGCTGTGAAACAGAAGGAGATTCTGCTTCTTGCTCTTCTGGTAATAAAGACCACAGAGAGGCTGTACCAGTGAAACATTTTCCAGTGTTTCAACTGAAGTGTTGGAGAGAAGGAAGAGCACATGAGCATTAGCTTGAAGAATCGAGAGTACACTGTAAATGAAGCAGAGACAGGATGTGGGAGATGGAGATAAACAGTAATAAAACAGTAATAAAACCAGTAACTTAATGGGATTGCAAAGCATATGCCATATGTCATGTCGTTAATATTTGGAGGAACACTTAGGAGAAGGGAAGAGGAAGTAAACCAAACTTTTGTTTTTAACAGTAATATTTGTTTAGTGCATATCTGCATGTTATAAAGTATTTTTTTTCTCATTTATTTTCAAGTATAATGGGGATACTAAAATAAACAAGTCCCCTTTTTTTCTTCCTTTTTGTTCAGTTATGAGAAATGTAGGCACTGCAATGTAAAAAAAAAAAAAAAAGAAAGAAATGTCTGTTCAAAAGTGTATGATACAAGAAAAATATGTGCTTTTTCTCTTTCTTGTATAGGGGAATGATGGATTAAAGCTGTTGGCTTTATCTAGTAACACATTTTAAGAGAAAGCAAGTAAATAAAAAAGAACATTATAATATAATAAAACTTTCCTATAGCAAATAAATAAATATTTGTAGAAGCAACTCTGTATCTGGTTCTCATGTGTCCATGGAGTCATTCTGATAAAGAGCAATAAAAATGGCTAGGAGATAATGTTTTCTGAAAATATTTGTGTTTTATCATGCTGGGAGAGCAATAAAGATAAGATAAAATCAGACAGCACTAGCTATACCATGTGTCTTACCATGGTAACCTTCCTTTTGGTTTAACGCAAGTCTGTGAGTGTGGCTGTCAGTTTGGGGAAGTTGTTCTTATTAGGAATGTAAAACTTCAATATTTGAAGACATACATAATTTTGTGAGTTAATATTACGTTAATAGGTTTTGTGATCTACTGGGGGTGTATTTGTTCAAGAAAACAAAAAGTTTTATAAGATGTGATGTAGGCTGAAATGGATATGACATGAAACAATTGTATAAAAGGTCAACCTGCCAAACATTAGTGTGTGGATGTAACACAAAAGCTGGAACTAGATAGTTAAAAAAAACTCTTACAAATAAAAGGTGGGAACAAAAAATTTTTTACATAATGACCCTTTCAATCTTATCTTTAAATGTTAATGGTCTCACAGATGTATACAAAAAAGAAACAGTAGTGAATTTTATTAGAAAATGTAGAGTGCCAATAGCTATGCTACAGGAGACACGTTGAATCTGATAAAGAAAGGTTTTCTGGACAGTTATTCAGTGGAATACCTGGGACAAAGAAAAATGGGATTACTTGTATTAATTGCAGGAGGATCTCCAGTAGTGACGGAAGAGGATAAAAAAGATAACAATGGTAGATATGTAGTACTAAAGGGCTAATGGCAAGAGAGGAGGACTACACTGCCGAAAACTGCTGTAATGAAGCTTAAGAAAATTCTGGGAGAAATAATCAGTTTTCAGCAGGGAATATTCCTTATTGGTGGGGACTAGAATTTGATTTGCAGCAGGGAAAATGTGTCTGGAGGGCCCGGAAGGGAAGATATAATAAAGCGTAGATTTTTGAGGAAATTTATGAAGATAGTTGGCATAGAAGAAGTGAATTCAGTAGTAGGAGTTATGACTGAATTTACATATTACTTCCCAAGATACAAAAAATTGGCTAGGCTAGACAGAACTTACATTTCACAGGAACATGTGCATTTAACTGAAAGTTTTGATACATATCCAATAACTATTTCAGATCATGCGCCAATAGTAACTAAAATAAAAACGCAGGGTTGTTGTGTCTTTCGGCTTTCCCGGTTAGGCGTCGCCACAGCGGAACTCCGGTCCGCTAATGATTGGCAGTAGATTTTTACATGCCGAGTTGCCAGCTCTGATGCACAACCTTCAACGAAGGTATGCCCACTCACGCATGTCTCCACACAGAAGACGGTCTAGCTGAGAATCGAACAGGACAACGTCGTACTGTGAGGCGACAACGCTACTGCAGCACCACCACCGCAGTTAAAATAAAAATGCAGGGTAATGAAATAAAAATGAGACACTAGTGCTTTCGCACCTATCTACTGAAAAGAGAGGAATTTAAGGAGTGGGTACTTGTAATTACTCAGGAATTATTAGAGAGGACAGAAATTTCTTCTGAAAATAATACTGATTGAGTTGGATAAAATTAAAGTGGAGTTTAAAAATAGGGTGGAAATAAAAGAAATAGAGAAATGGTTAAGAAGCAACACAAATTATTTAGAGGGGCTGACAAATTTTAAAAGTATTACAGAATAGGGGCAAATCTCACAGAAAAAGAAGAGAAGCAATTGCAGAATGCTAAGCAGATAATAAAGGATTACCTCAGTAATATGCATGAGTTTAGAAATATTCCTGCTAAGTAACTGTTTTCTGATAATAATTCCAAAGCACAAACTCTTTTAGCACAACAACTCAGGCAGCAAAAAGTAGAAAGGGTTGTCACCAAGCTTAGGGAGCCTTTAACAAGGAAGATAACAAGAGATCTTCTTGTGGCACTAGAAATATTTTGGAAATTTAATGAAAGTCTGTATAAAGCAGAGAAATATAGAGATTAAGAAAAGGTGCAAATGGAAATATTTATGGAAGAATTAAATATGTCCAGGTTAGAGGTAGATGAGTCTTAATTACTTAACGGTGAGGAGAGGAGGGGAGGAGATGAGATAAAAATGGTGATGTATAACCAAGCCACATCAAAGTCCCCAGGAGTATATGGTATTTCTGTGGAAGTTTGGAAGCTAGGAGGGGAAAAACTGGTAAAGCTCTGGAAGGTATTCTTTAACAGTATTTAAAGAGGGGAAGAACCACCAACATCTTGGAAGAAAGAGGTGGTGGCTGTAATACCTAAAGAGGGTAAAGACCTATCAGATCCAGCTTCATACAGGCCCATTTCAATCCTAAACTATGATTATAAAGTGTTTATGTCTATAATGGTTAAAAGAATGGCAGAGATGATGCCAAAATTGAAAGACATGGATCAGTGTGTTTTTGTGGAGGGGAGACAAACATTGACAACATTAACAGAACATTCATGATCCAAAGGGAAGCTGAATGCAAGAAAATACCACTGTTACTGGTGGGTCTTTATGCAAAGAAAGCATTTGACAAAGTAAGCTGGGAGTTTATGAGGAGGGCAATGGAAGCATTTGCATTCCCTGATAAAATTATGAGGTTGATTAGGAGGATATATGAGGGTCTGAGATGAAAATTAAAGTGGGTGGGTTCTACTGTGATAATTTCTGTTTGAGCAGAAGAACTAGGCAGGGGAGTGTCCTCTTTCCTCTTTGTTTGCGCTATAGAACCATTGGCAATGAAAATAAGATACTCAGAAATTCCAGGATATAATTGTTATGATAGTCAAGAAAAGCTGGCACTATTTCTGATGACATTATTTGATATCTGATAAAACCAGAAAAGGACATTTCGGTGTTGTGGGATATTTTTTGGCAGTTTCTAATCTTTTCAGGATACACAATAAATGAAGCTAAAACAAAGGCAGTAGCTGGAAATTGTATACCCACACACAAACTGGTTCAGCAATATTCATATATATGGGGACATGATAAAATGAAGTACATATGAGTATGGATTAAAAAGGATTCTGGTGTGGCAGCTAAGGATATGTGGGAAGAGACTTAAAAGATAATACAAAAACAGAGAAATGAAAAGCTCTGTTATATGGATACCTAGATACAAACAGTTAAATGTTTTTAGTCCCTTTGGTTTTATACACAGGTCAGGCATATTTTTATCAACCAGAGAAGAAGTTTTGTATAGCAATTAATGAGCTGAAGGATTTTTATCTGGGAGGGGAAGACAGTAAGAATTAAGTCTGGCATTGTTGACAAACTCAGGAGGTTAGCTACAGACCCGTATGTCACTCAGCGGATAGCCAACTTGCCACAGACAAGACCCAGAAAGTTAGAACTGGGGAGTCCACCTCTATAAGGAGGACAGTCACAAGTGGAGTCCCTCAGGGATTGGTCCTTGGACTGCTCCATTTTTGCATTTGCTTCTCTGAAGTCAAGGCCAATGTCAGTGGTCTCTGGCTGACTAAATTTGAAGTTTTTTTGCAAATTAGGAGCTGTTATTGAATCCCACACTGACACAAATGTTCTCCAAGTCAGGCTGACACAGGCAAACAGCCGGTGTCAGAGCTATGGGCTAAAACTAAATGCCAAGAAATTCATAGTAGTATCTTTCTGGAAGTCATCCACCCCTGGTAACTATCATATTGACAACACACTCAGTAGTCAGGGGCTTAGGGACACACACAGACAGTAATCTAGCCTTTGACCATCACGTGTCTGCAGTAGCGAGGAAATCATTCTGTGTTGCACAACTTATAAACAAAGGTATGGCATCTAGGTCCAAGGGAGTCATAGTTCCACTATATTTGGCATTTATCAGACCTATTATTGAGTACAGTGCCCCTTTTGGTATGTACCTAACTAAGCACATCCAACAATTGGAATGTCCACAGAGGTTTCTCACTAAAAGAATACAGGGCATAAGTAAAATGTCCTACGCAGATCACCTCAAGGCCCTATCCCTGTATTCTGTCTCTTACAGGCTGTTGAGGGGAGATATATGCCTGACATACAGGGCATGGTCAGACCTCACTACAGTGGATGTCCTGGATATCCACAAAACAAACAGCTCCAGAACTACCCATTCTAAAGACTTAAACCTTGCCTGTGATGTAAATAGGACCCACTAGAGAGACAGGTATATGTCCCACAGACTTCTCTGTCTCTTGAACAGTCTCGCCATCCATGTGAAGCAGAGTTCTTCCCAAACCCAATTCAAGTGCAACTTGGGCAAGTGGATGGGGAACAGGAAATTCATCCCTGGTTTGGCACCTATGTCTCTAATGGACACAGGCAACTTGTAAATGGTTTGTCTCCCAGGCTCTGTAAACATTTCATCTCCCAAGCCCCTATTTATCAAGGGTACCAGAACTAGTCCGAGATTTGAAGTGCATGACTAGGATTAAAAAGTCCCTTGTGGTCATTAGCCTAGTAAAGGCGTATGAACCTATGAACCTAAGTGGGATAAGGTGATGCTATCAGTTAAACAAGGCAGTTTGGGATTATCTGAATTGTAGGGGTATTTCAGAGCTACACAGATAAGGCTCCTGCACATAGCACAAGCAGGAATCTATAATTCAAAGTGGAAAGGGATGATGATGAAACAGGAAGGAAGCTCAAGATATAAGGCAACACTAGGTTTTGGATGCAAATCCTTAAGGAGAGTAACAATAACCATGCAGAATATCATATTCAAAAAGTAGCAGAAAGTATTCTAAGAACTAAGCCACCACTGTAATGAAGAAAGGAGATTCTGCCAATAGGGTGACTACAATTAGGGATACAAACAATAGGCAAGACGGAGCTGGAATTTATTGGAAAAAACTGGCAAAGGAACCGAGGTATTGGGAGCAAGTAATTAGAGAGGGAAAGGTGATAGAATGGAAAGAGGCCAAGAATTTATGTAGACTGCAGGACAGAGAGTGGTTTCACTATCAAGGATTGATATTGGAGTATAGGTAAAGAGAAATAAATAGGGGATCCTAAGTAAAAGACTAGCACTGGTACAGTCTTTAGTAGAATAGATCTAGAACAGAAGCTGTTGTTGAAAAGGGAATAATTAGCAGAGCATACAAAATATTGCATAACTATAAGAATCAATCAGAGGAGGTTGGATAAGCATTTGCAAAGTAACAACGGAGATATGTATGTATGTCTTCCAAATATGTAAGTAAGTCTAGAGTTATGATCTTTGCTTGGAAGTGTTTACATAGGTATTTTTGTACCCCAAGTAGACAACAAAAAAATGTCCTCAAGAAGACAGCAAATGTTGGAGGTGTGATGAGGAGAAAGAGTTAACTGGGAACATATTTTCTGGGAGTGTAATGAGTTGGCAGACTTTAAAGATTCCCTGCAGACTGCTCTTGTAGAGATACTGGGTGAGCAAATTAGTATAAACAAGGAAATGATTTTTTGAGCTATGTTACAGAATCGGAATTGCCTAGACTTAGTAAGGCCATGTTGAGTCCAATTATAGTGGCTGCCAAAAAGCACTTGCTAGAAAATGAGAATCAAAGTCTAAACCAACATTACTAGAAGTAGTAAATATAGTAATAGAGATGAAACAACTGAAATTAGGATCTTTAGAAAAAGATAGGAGCAAATTACATAGGAAAACATGGGAATTGTGGGAACAGTACATGCAAAGGAGAAATGAGGTTTAAAAGAAGGCAGGATTTCAATGAGCTATGTAATGTTTGACTGACTGACTGAATAGATTATAAGATATACAATGTTTGCAACTACAATTATGTCAATATGGTTTGTGATGTATGTGATGAAAGGAGATACTGCCAGTCCAGCTAGCTGGAATTTTGTAAATGCCAGTTTCATGTCAGACCTGTGGCTTGTCTGTGGAAGCACTGTGGGGTGAAGCACCTAAAGACCACCCCCTACCATCCCCAGACTAATGATCTTGTGGAGAGGTTAAACGCTACACTAAAGACCATGCTATGGGCAATTGCAGACCTGTTTAAGATGGAGTGGGACAAATGTTTGACCCATCTGTTGTTTGCTTACACAGGAGTGCCCCAGGAATCCACAGGTTTTTCACTGCTTGAGTTGCTGTACGGACATAGGGTGAGGGGATCTCTAGATTTTGATTTGAGATGAGTGGGAGAGTGAGTGTAAATCCCACAAGGAGTCTGTTGTGGCATATGTCCTAAACATCAGGACAAGGCTCAGGAAACTCATGTGCTTGGCCCAGGAGAACCTGGCAGAAGCCCAACAGTAGAAAAAGGTCTGGTATGACAGGAGTGCTTGAGCCAGAGGGTATGGTGTGGGGTAGCAGGGTATGATTCTCATTCCTGTCAGGCACAACAAGCTGCAGGCAGCTTGGGAGGGAGCCATTAAAGTTATAAGGAAGGTCAGTGCTGTTAACTACATGGTAGAACTGCTAGGTAGGAGGCAGGGGCACAAATTATACCATGTTAGCACTATGAAACCTTACCATGATAGGGAGGCCCTTGTGCCAAGTATTTGCAGGAAGAGTCTGATGGGGATCTGTGGCTACAGCAAGACAGCCAGCAAAATCCCAAGTTACTGTGGTGGAACCTAGGGTTGCAGGCATATAATAGAACACGGCAGCAGTGTACTGAGGTCAGCAATGATAAGGCAGCTGGAATCTCAAGACAGGGAATGGGGTAATCTATTCCCAGATAAGTTCATTCCTCTCAAACAATGTTTCTCAAGAGTCACTTGAAAAACTAGCTTGAGTCTTCGAGGGGGGGAAGAAGTGTGATGAAAGGAGATACTGCCAGCCCAGCCAGCTGGCATTTTGTAAATAATTGTATGTCACTGGTGAATATTGAAATGATTTGTGTAAGATGCTTGTGTTACAAATGTAGCAGAAGTGTATGCTGTGTGTATATCAAACTGCTTGTACAGACGTGTGTTGAAAAGGGTATTTGCTAAATGCTTGTGTGTAAAATGGATCCACAGTGTGCCCTACTAGAAAAGAACAGAAATGTACATGCACTATTGTAACTGTTTAAATGTATATATTTTAACAGTGGAAACTGGGATACAGGAGGTTAACCTCAGTCTAGTAAATTTTAGAAAAACAAATGAAATTAAATTACTTTATACACTGCGCAGTAAAAGATAGTATCTTTCTGTTATCAATGCAGTAGAAACACAGAGTCTTTGTTGAGATACTTTCTGTATTGTCTTTGGAATAAACTAATTACTACCTGTGAAAGCATGAAGGAATGCAATTGTTTTATGACTTCTAGCATCTGCCAAAGATCTGAGGTCTATGCATTTTTACAGGTAGATTCTAAATACTGCCAGTTTCCAACATTGGGGATTTTGGGCCTGAGGACTAAAAGTCAGATGACAAGAAATGTCATTCTGTAAGCTATCCCAGCAGTAATATTTGAAATATTAATTTGAGAAGTCTTTTAGTGACACAGCATTCTGTATTCTGTCTTGGACCTGACAACAACTAGAAGAACCATTCACTTCATCTGTCTTGCTCTAATGAAACAAGTTTCTCGGGTTTGGTAATTCATTTAGATACAGTCAGGAATGTAGTAAAGCTTAGTTCAGATGTTTTTCTTTAATTATTTGAGACTGTCCTGCAATCATCAATATCATCTGACATTCCAGATTACAATTTTGAGGTTTGTGAGAAGGGAAATTCTTTGTCATTGAAACATATTTTATTTGAGTCCAGGAACTCCCACTTTGCCTTTCACCTTCAGCACAGTCCGTAACAACACTAGTCTCAAACTTTACTTTGGGGAGGAGTGTCAATGGAGATAAAAGTGCAGTGTTTTTGGAGCAAAAAAGACAGATCAAAAGACACAAAAGTAAAAGAGTTGTTGGCAGTCATAAATTGAATCAGTTCTTTCAAACATCTGAGGTCCCGAGGACCATTACATGTGATTACAGAGAACAGAGCACAAAAGTGTTGGTACATAAATTGAGGTTGGGGGGGCAGATCTTGCCCTCTTTGAAGACTAGCCATGGTAGCCTGGGATAATTTTTTCAGTACAGACTATCTCTGCAGGCATCTTACATCCTGTTAGAGAAAAAAAATTGCAGCAGACAAGCTGAGTAGGTATAGGACAGACCTTCATGAATGGAAATTGAATTAGGAGGTCATTCAGGATCTGATACAGCTAACACCTGTGATAGATCTTTTTCCCTCCAATCACAACAGCTGTTTGGCAAAATTCTGCTCCAGGACTGTATGCAAGAAGGCCAACAGATAATTATTCTTTTCTTTGCACAGGAACCATAACCACGATTTTACAATTAAAGCAAACCTTCCACACACACACTGACATATATTGTTATTAATTCAGTTCATTTATTTTAATTTATTTTATAACTTGTGAGTTTTTTAAACTATATAAATTGTATGATCTTACTTTGCCTTACTGGTGGTATGTGGTAACACAGAATATCGATGGCCTGCACTGTCCAAATCTGAAATGTCAGTGACCTGTAGCTGATTGGCAGGACTGCACCATATTTTTTTCTGTCTCTCTCAGAGAGAAGGAAAATTATGCACTTTTTTTATATTTACTTTATTTTAAAATGTTTCACCTGCTTTACCTATTTCTGTTGGGCAAGCAATTTAAAACAAATCAATTTAATTCCTTTTTCTCTATTTGCAAACATGCTGCAGTAGTCCAAGCAGGGGCATTTTCATTCCACTGCTATAATCAAACACAGGAATTCATTAATGCTTGCACTAAATGGACTTTTTTGAGTAAACAGACAACATAAACATAAGTTACATTTTCTTACCTCCTTATTTAAGATCTCATGTTTTCCATTTTCATTCATTCCTCAACCGATGGGTTTGGATCTGAGACTCAGATCTGACTTGGCCGCTTTTTCCAGAGTGTAGGATCCTAGAACTCTCAAGCTCCTTTCATTACCCACAATGCCTCACCAACCTAACATAGCTCAGATCTCGTTTGCTGTCCTTGTGAATAGATGTAGATTATGAACGTTTGAGCATTTTAGCAGTGTTTGTCTTGCTACCTTTTCTTGTGCTTATGTGAGTGTGGTCATTTATTATATTTTAAATGTTTTGTTTTCTATAATACCTCCTGTGTTACCCTGATAATTTTTTCCCTTTTCCATCCCTTTTAGGTCCTCATCTCTAACTGCTTTTTTGTACTTTTTCAGTTCTCTTTCCTACCATAGTTTGGAGTTTTCTTCCCCACCTTCTTCTTCTTTGTCCTATAGTAAAAAAAAAAAAACATCTATTATATATGCATATTTATATCATTGTCCTTCTAATTCAACCTTGGCTCCCTCGGAGTCTCCAGCCAAGGTTAAAAAGATGGATCCATCATTACCTGTTTCCGGTTCTCCAGACTACAAGATCCCCTCGGATTCGTACTCCTCCTTTGACATCGGAGCCTATTTTTATCCAGGCTTCCCTCTCCTTTTCTTGAGCTGTCATACAGAAGGCATTCTAGACTCCCTTCTACTACCTCATCTCTTTGATCCTCTAGGAGCCTATCTGAAGCAGATGTCGACATGATGATGAGGAGGCTTCTCAGGACGCAGATGCAGATTAGAGTCCTTTTGACTCCAACTCCCTCTGGGATTGAGAGCCTATCTCGAACCACCTCATCCTTGATTTCTTCTTTCCAATGCATCCTTCCATTTAGGACAGGAACCATCAGGTCTGAAATTTTGGGGATAACTTCTTCAGGTTCAAAGATTCTTATTTCTTCGACTCTGATGATACCTTTGAGTCAGCCAGCACCAAGCATCTCGGAGCTGGAAGAGTAGATTCTAAAGCCTTCAGAGCTATTGCTCTCCCTTAGAGCCTCAGAGTTAGCTCCGGTCCAACTCCCTCCTTGGGTGGCGTACTAATGGGGCAGCAGGGGTTGGTGATTTGAGAGAGCTCAGTTTCGGGTCTGTCAACTTCTGTGTCTTCTAGGCGCTCTGTATTCAAGGTGGTGGAGAGGGTCTTCTCTATCCCTAGAGAACAAACACCCCTGCCATCTTTGGATCAGATATCTTTGTCTCAGTCTGTTTTGGGTCCTGAACCTCACTCATCCCTTCCATTGGGACAGCCTATCAGATTAATCCTTCAGCCAACCCATCAGGGCATTATTATAGAGGCAGTTAGATTGCCCACAAGAATATCTCACTTAGGGTACTAATTTTGATAAGGGGGGGGTCCCTCAGATCACTACCTGATGATGTCTCCTTTGGAGACGTTCTGGAGCTCCTTAAACAAAGAGGTGGTTGGTCTTCCGATACCCCTTCCCAAGAGGAATCAGTATTTCTGGAGGCTTTTGCGTCTAGCCCATCTACATCCTGGGTAATTCCCCCAACTGATGAGCTAGTTGACTTGGTTTCTTGGCAGGTGTGGAAGGAGTTGGACACCATTGATCTAATTTCTAAAAGATCAGTTAAAATTCTTGCCCCTCCTAAGGACCATGCATATTGGAGTAAGGGAGTACCTGTTGATTCCATGGTTATTGTGGCGGCCACAAGAAATAAACTAGCTGAAAAGAGTTCCTCTATCCATCCCCCTTACAGGAAGTCTAAGGCACTAGATAGGTTTGGAAAGTGTGCCTATGCTTCAGTGACCTTCGTTCTTAGATCACTGAATTGTTTGGCACAATTTACTAGACTTCAGAAAGATTTGGTTAGGGTCCATATCCTCCAAGGAAGGGAATAGAATTTCATTGCATTTGGCTACCCTTCAGTCTATATCTAATTTCATCCATGAGGTTAATCTCACACTCCGCTGAAGGTACCTCACTTGCGGCAGGTTCAGGCATATCCATTACTAGACGTGCTTGGATGCACTTGTATGACTGTGGAACCATTTAATTCTTCTTTCATCAATGCACCTTTTGACAAATCTTTGCTTTGTAGCCCCAGAGTGAAAAATACACCCTGTAGATGCAAACAAGGGAGAAAGACCCTGGTTGCCAATGGTGTACATTTTTTTTACCCCCTCAAAGGCCTTTTTCTAGAAACCAATGAGGTGGCAGAAAGATGTGGTTTAAGAAGTCCCAGGGTTTTTCCAGGAGTAACATGGAGATAGTCCCCCCCCAGGGGCAGAGGAGTACTCTAATGGAAGACTCTGTCCTCGTAGAGGTTGTCCACACAACCAGAGATCTAGAGACACCTTCTCAGATTGGCCTTATCTTCACTGATAGGCCCTATCAATGCTTCTGAAGGGAGGCCTGGCTGTCCATCTCTGGATACAGTGGGGGTTCATCTTTCTCTGCACTAGAAACACTGGCTAAATATCACAAAAGATTCATAGGTGCACAGAATTATATCCAGAGGTTATGTCATACCATTTTCCCACACCCCTCCAACTGCTCAGAAGAAAATCACAGATGTTTCACCCAGTCAGAGGGAAGCAGCTTCTTTAGAAATAAAAAAATCTGTTAGAAAAGAGAGGTATCCAGTAGGTCCTCCCCAGACCAGAGAGGGTCTGGAAGTTATTAAAGATTTTTCTTATTACCAAAAAAGACAGGGGAGTTAAGACCAACTCTGGATCTCAAACTCTGGATCTCAGCAAAATAAACCAGTTTGTTGAGTATACAGCATTTCGGATGGTCACGGTGCAGTCCATTCTGCCCTTTATGCCGAAGGGCGAGTGGATGTGCTCAATAGATCTTCTAGATGCATACTGTCATTTCAAAATGAACAGGCTATCTGAGAGATGTATATGCTTCTGGCTGGGGTCCAGTCATTAGCAGTTCAGACCACTGCCCTTTGGTCTCACCACAACCCGCAGGGTATTCACCAAATGCATGGCAGATGTAGCAGCTCACTTGAGATTGCTGGGTTTCCGAGTGTTTCCATTGCTAGATGACTGGCTCTGGATTGCTTCAACTGATTTAGGTAAGGGAGTACTTACCCCACCTATGCTCCCATCTGGGAATATTAGTCAATTCCAACAAATCTCAATTCACACCCGCATGCAGTCTGGAGTGTGTTCATTTGAATGCAGTCACTCAGATAGCTTCTCTCCCTTCATTTTGAATAGACACCCAACAATATCAGGTAAAGAAAGTGATTCAGAATTCATCCCATCTGTCCCAACTGATATTTCAGGCTTTGGGTTCCATGGCAGCAGCAGTCACCCTTGTCTCACTGTCCACATTCCATATGAAAATCCTTCAGTGGACTCTGTCAACTCAGTGGTCCATTCTCCAACATCTGTTATCCATGCCAGTAAAGATCACTCAAGCATGCAACAGTTACCTTCTATGGTGGATTCAGTCAAAACACCTCTTTGAGGGCCATCTCTTTGTTCTTCCCCTTCCCAAGACCACTGTGTCCACAGACGACACCTAGCTTGGGGCAGGCACTACTTGGGAAGGACAGTCCAAGGTATGTGGTCCTCCAAAGAGGCCAGGACACACAGCATCTGGAGATGAGAGCTGCCTCCTAGCATTGCAGGCGTTTAAAGACACTCTTCCATCTGGGACAGTTGCGATACAGATGCATGATATATCAGTAGTCTGGTACATCAACAAACAAGGGAGAACCAGATCTTACCCTCTTTGTTAGAGGCTGTGAGAGTCTGGCAATGGGCAATGTCTTCCAATCATTTTGTAATACAATGCACATTTCACAGGAAATCCAGTGTGATTGCAGGCCAGCTAAGCAGGTCTATTCTGATGCCTCACGAGTGGTCACTCAAATGTCAAGGTGGCGAAGAGCATTTTCTATCAGTGGGGCCAGCCATGCTGCAGTCTTTTCACTTCTCCCCTCAAAAAGAAATGCAGCAGGTTATTTGCCATAATCCCACCACCGGGAGAGTCACTGAGAGATGCTCTAGTTTACTCTTGCCCCTCTGGTCTTCTTTATACCCCCCATTACCCCCGTTCCCAAATTTTTACAGAAAGCACTCCATTTGAAGAGCACAGGTTTCCTAATTGTTCCTTATTTGCCTCACCAGATCTGGTTTCCCTTCCTCTTGCCTCATCTTTTATATCCACCCTGGATTCTGGATCCAACTCCAGACCTCCTGTCTCACCCGATAGGCATGGTTCACTCACACATAGCAGGCCTAAAGTTGACTGCATGGTTTCTCTAGTTCCACTGATTGCTAGGCAGCCCAGGCTGTCCTCTTCCATCTGTCACATATCATTAGTTTTCCATACATCTTCCACTAGAAAGCTTTACAAGAGTAAATGGGAAAAAATGTATTCTTTGGGCCCTAAATAAAAGACACCTTTTCAGCACCGATCCCAACTAACCTTGATTTTTTGGCTACGATTCTCAGTGAATGAGCTAGTTTCTCAACCATTAAAGTTCAGTTGGCAGCCATTTCCAATTTTCATCTGGGTGTAAATAAGTGTACCTAAGCTTCCTCTAAACTTTGCAAAGCTTTCCATAGGGAAACTTTTTTACTTAGATCCCATTAAAAATCCTACTCCTCTTTGGGATTTAAATATTATTCATCAGGCTTAACTCAACCACCCTTTGAACCTTTGACCAAAGCTGAACTTAAATTTTTGTCTTGGAAGACCATATTCCTAGTGGCTATTGCCTCAGAGAGAAGCGTATCTAATCTCCAGGGTCTGTCTTCAAAACCCCCTTATCTTATTTTTCAGATGGACAGGGTGTCTTTATGAACTAATCCATCGTGTCTACATAAGGTAGCTTTTGAATCAAACATTAACCAGGTCATCAGTCTTCCAGCTTTCTTTCCAGACTTCTCAAAGGAAAGTACATGTTACATCTATTAACTGTGTATAGACAACTTCATTCCTATCTTCATAGAACCAAAGATTTGAGAAAATCTGAACAGCTGTTTGTTACATTTTCTTCTACCAAATTAGATAACCCATTATCTGAAGTTAATTTGGGTAAATGGTTAACTGATTGTGTTACTTTTGCATGTGGAAAATTGGGTTTACGTTTACCAAACCTCATAAAGCCCACTCCACTAGGTCTATGGTAGTTTCTTCAGATTTTTGGTGTAGAGCATCCATGGAGGATATTTGTGCTGCTGAAACAATGGCTAATTGTCATACCTTTATTGCTTATTACAAGCTGGATCTGGTCTCTAGGAGCAGAGCAGCCTTTGGCTCAGCAGTGCTCTTGAATATCCTTCTTTAGGGTCCTTCTAGGGGTGTGGTAGCTGGGGACTATTTCCCATCAGTTGAGGAATGAATGAAAATTACATCAGATTAAAAAGTTATGTGCACACCATAATGTTCCATCTGTGTTGTCTATTTTCATTCTTCCTCAACTCCTCACACTCCTACCTCCTCTTTTATTTTTTTCTGGAGAGATCAAAGAGTATTATAAGAACCTCTTTTGTGTTTCAAGTCCAGCTTTCCTTTTCATTTTCTGCCACTTTCCTGTTGTTTCTGGGGGCAACAAACTAGATCTTAGGTATGTTTGGTTGGTGGGGCATTGTGGGTAGAGGGAGGAGCTCGAGACTTCTAGGATCCTATGCTCTGGAAGGAGAGGCCAAGTCAGATCCAAGTCTCTGATCTGAACCCTCAGTTGCAGAAGAATGAAAATGGGCAAAAAGCCCATCTCTTTAGATTATTGGATCCGACTCTCAAACTCCTCCATTTACTCATAATGCCCCTTGCTTGCCAGATTGCCTCTGATCTTATTTGCCGCTCTAATGATTCGGTCGGGATTATGTTTTCTCAAGCTCTAGGGTGCCTAGTTAGGTGTCGTGAGTAAAAATAAAATTAAATTTTTCTTTTTCTTCTTCTTATTTGTACCTATTTAGCCCTTCTTATCTTTACTCTTCTGTTACCTTTGTGGTTATCGTTTAGGTAGTTTTATTGTACCATTATTGGTACTAGGCTTACCCTAATTTCTTTATGTACCTGTTGAGATATTCTTTCTATTATTATTGGTAAATAATCTTTTATTTCTTTTTCCTTTCTTTGCTATAAAAATAGTGTTGTATTCAATAATTGGAGCTCTAAGTCTCATCATGCTTCTCCACAGGGACAGGTAGCCTATAAGAGCTTCGAGATAGTTTCTGTTTAGTTCTGTCTATATAAGGTAGCTCTTAGTCTCTTTAATACCTCTCCAGAGCATTCCACTGAAGAGGTCCACTGGAACAGAATGTGCAAGAGGAGGTACTTAGATTCCCCTCAGGAATCTTTGACCAAGGACACTGATTTTGATGAGGAGGAAAGGACCCTTGGTCCCCACCCGAGGATTTCTTCAGAGACATTTTGGAGATCCTACAACAAAAAGGTGGTTGGGCCTCCCAAAGCCCTTCCCAAGAGGGATTGGGGTTCCTGGAAGCCTTCAGTTCTGGCCCATCTTATGTCTTGAGTTATCCCCATGGTGATACACCTTGTCTCCTGCTGGGCATGGAAGGAACCGAAAACCGTGGAGCCTATCCACCGCTGAACAAACAGGATTCTAGGAACCCCCAAAGATAGGCAGTTTTGGAGTAAGGAAATCCTTGTAGATGCTATGGTTGTGGAGGCAGCCACCAAGATGGAACTAGCCGAACAGAGTTCCTCTGTCCACCCTCCTAACAGAGAGTCAGTGGCTTTGGACACATCTGAAAAGCACATTTATGCTTCAACAACCTTTACCTAGTGGTCACTTATCTATCTGGCACATTTTGCTAGATTACAGAGTGACTTGATCAAGGAACTCTGTAAGTCTACCCCAGGGTCCATGTCGGTAGAGGAAGAGAAAACTTATTTTTCCCACCTGGCCATCCTACAGTCTATATCCAATGTGTCCATGAGGTTAATATCTTATGCTGTTGAAGGCTGCTGAAGGGCTGCTGGTTCAAGCATAGCCATCAGGAGGCATGCCTGGATGAGATTGTGTGATTTTGAGGAGCCCTTTAAATCATCTTTCATCAATGCTCCATTGATGGATCTTCCCTGTTTGGACCCACAATTAGAGACGCACTTTCCCCCAGTGAGAAAGATGGAAAGACCTTGTCTGCTGTTGGAATCCATTTATCTACCCCGCAAAGATCTTTTTCTAAATCAGTGCAATGGTAAAAAGATGTGGTTCCAAAAATCTCAAGGACTTTTTCAAGACTTGCATGGAGATTTTTCAACCAGAAGCAGAGAGGGAAATAACGGAAGACACTGTCCTCCTGGTAGAGGGGATTCACAGAAACAAGAGTCTCAAGACTCTTTCTTGGACAGACCCTTTCAGTGCTCCTGAAAGGTTGCCTGACTATTTTTCACTAGAAGCAGTCAGGGGACACTTTTCCTTGCAACCAAACACCTGGACAGCCATCACAAGAGATTCTTGGGTGCAAAGGATCATATCCACAGGATACTTCATTCCCTTTTCAAAACAAAACCTCACAGAAGAGACATTTCCCCGATGTTCGACCCAATCAGAGGGAGTTAGCAGCCTTAGAAATTCAAAAACTGTTAGAAAAGGGAGTCATCCAAAAGGCCCCTCCAGATGAAGCAGGATCCAGAATTTACTCAAGGTTCTTTCAGTGCCGAACTTCCAAGATGGCTGCACATTGAGTAACAGCTTGTTTCTACCTCTCCCAGTGTGAAAAGAGAAGCTCAGCAGAGAAAGCCAGTAGACGTCTGTTTATGGGTGAATTTCAGTAACTGACAGTATGTGCACTTCCTGGATGCCAGGATTAAAGAAATTCAGAAAGCCTGGAAAAAAATCAGCTACATAAAGTAAGGAAAAAACACTGACTGGGGAGAGTTCTACAGCTGTTCAGCAGAAAGCAGTACAACCTTCAGACATGACTTCCAGTAAACCTACAGGAAGATATAAGACAACTACATACAGACCTAGTTAAAATAAAACACTGATGGGGTACATCAACACAAACAACAAAAGGCTGGGAAAAATGGAAGAAGTTTTAAACAGATATCAGATGAGGTGATAAAGGTGCAAAATCAGAGATCGAAATAAAGTAAAGGATGGCTGAAAATGAGACTGCTCAGGAAGAGATGTTATAAAAATAATAGAATTAGAGGACAGAGCATGTAGGGAAAACCTGAGATTTTCAGCTGTAGCAGAGAAGCTGGAGGAACAGACTGTATTAATTTTATGAAAGCACAAATAAGCAATTGGACTAGTATTCCACAGCAGGAGTTGTTAGTTGAAAGAGCACATTGTTTGTTTGCTCCAAACCTGGCTATGAGAAAGCAGCCTAGACCTTTCATAGTAAAGATGCAATCCTACTAGCAGAAGGAGCTGATTCTGACAAAACTGTGGCAGAAGGACAAAGTTATAAAAGTGGGAGGCAGCAGAGTGTTTGTGGAGAATGATTACTCATTGTAGACAAGACAGAAGAGGAGCAAATATATTCCAATATTCAGGGAATGTCGAGATGCAGGTGTGAGATTCAAACTGCTGTACCCAGCTGTCTTCAAGGTATTCTTCCCTGGAGGGGCAAAATCATTTTTGATGAAGTTTGTCCAACAAAAAGTGAGCTGTGAAACAGATGGAGACTCTGCTTCTTGTTCTTCTGGTAATAAAGACCATGGAGAGAATGTACCTGTGAACATTTTTACACTGTTTCAACAGAAAATGGAGAGAAGAAAGGGAGTATGAGAGTTGACTAGAAGAATTGAGACTATGTTGGAAATGAAGCAGAGAAAGGACTTCGTAGATGAGCAGTAGTAAAAACAGTAACTTAATATGGGACTACAATGCAATAATTATATTTGTGAACTATGACAGAACAAGAAAATTTGGAAATATTGAACTTTTTCAGAGTTTGTTGGACTTGCGGGGGACTCTAAAGCATATGCCCTACTTCATGTCATTAATGTTCAGAAAACTGCTTTAGGCAGGTCAAGCGCAGAGGGAAAGTTAACTGTAAGTAAAGATTTTTTTTCCCTTAAATAGTACCACCTTTTTGGCAAGGTTTTTTACATGCTATAAAGTAAAGGTTTTTCAGTCATTTTTAAGTGTAATGGGGATTATAACCAGATGCTGCTATTCTTTTTTTAATTTTCTTTCCCCTTTCTCTCTCTCTCTCCCGCCCTCCTTGTTCAGTTTTAAGAAATGTAGGCTCTGCAGTGCATAAAAAACTGGTTAGAAAACATAATAGAAGAGAGATTGATGTGCTTTTTCTCATTCTTGCATGGGGAAATGACTGCATTGAAGACCTTATATTGATTTATTAACAAGTTTTAAGAGAGAGCAAGTAAATGAAAAAGAACATTGAATATTATGAGAGTTTTTTCTAGCAAATTAATGTAAGCTCAGTAACAAATCTGCAGCTGGTCTTCATGTTTTCATGGGAACAATCTGATAAAGAGAAATTGTCTGCCTGGTTCTCATGTCTCCATGGCAGTAGTCTGATTAAGAGAAACTCGCTAAGTCTGGTGGAGAGTGATTGGCGGAGGAAAAAAAGAGAGAATATGGCTAATAGATAATGTTCTCAGAAAGCATTCAGGGGTTTTCCCAAGATAGTTAATGTTCTCTGAAAACATTCAGGGTTTTCCCAGCTTGGAGAGCTATAAAGACTAGACAAAACCAATCCGCACTTAGTAGAAGCACCTGCACCATGCGTCTTAGCATAGGTGACCTTTCTTTTAGGTTAACTCAAGTTTGTGAGTGTGAGCGACAATTTGGAACTTTTATTCCTATTAGGAAGTTAAAACTTCAGTGTTTGTAGGTGTGCATAGTTTTGTGTGTTAGTATTAAGTTGATAAATTTTAGGGGGTATTGGGTGTGTCTGTGTGTGCATTTTTTTTTTGTTTTAGGGCTTTCAATAAAACAAAAACATTTATAAGATGTGACATAGGCTGAAATGGATATGACAAGAAACAGCTGTATAAAAGTTCAACCTGCCAAACAGCGTGTGCATGTAACACAAAAGCTGGAACTAGACTGTTAATAAAAAAGGTGTTGTACATAAAAGGTGGGAATAATGACTTTTTAATTAAATGATGCTTTCTTTAATGTCTTTAAATGTAAATGGCTTCACAGATAATTACAAACAAGAAAGAGTAGTAAACTGTATTAAAAAATGTAGAGGGCAAATAGCTATGTTACAGGAGACACACTTAGAAATGAACATGTGAAGTTGAAGAAAGGTTTTCAGGATGATTATTTAGCAGAATACCTTATATTAATTGCAAAAGGAGCTCCAGTTGCCAGAGAGGCAAGATTACGTTGGTTTGGATATGTGCTGAGGAGGGATGCAGAGTATATTTGGAAAAAAGATGCTAAGGATGAAGCTGCCAGGTAACAGGAAAAGAGGAAGGCCTAAGATAAGGTTTATACATGTGATGGGAGAGGACATGCAGGTGGCTGGCGTGACAGAGCAAGATGCAGAGGACAGGAAGAAATGGAAACAGATGATCCGCTATGGCGACCCCTAATGGGAGCAGTTGAAAGAAGAAGAAGAAGAATTGCAAGAGGAGCTCCAGTAGTGATAGAAGAAGATAAAAAAGATAATAATGGCAGATTTGTAGTGTTAAGGAGCTACTGGCAAGAAAGGAGGATTACAATGGCATGTATTTACATTCCACCTAAAACTGCTGTAATGGAGCTTAAGAAAATTCTGGGAGAAATCAGTTTTCATCAAGGAATATTAGTAATAGGTGGGGAATGGAACTTGATTTGCAGCAGTGAGGATGTGTTTGGGGGCCTAGAAGGCAAAATATAACAAAGGAGGATAGATTTCTGAAGAAATTTATGAAAATATATTTAAATTCAGTAATAGGAGTTGAGTGAATTTATATATTATTCCCCAAGATATAAAAAGTGGGCTAGGCTAGAGAGACTTTACACAACATCTGCATTTAACTGAAGATCTTGATACTCACCTAATAGCAATTTCAGATCATGTGCCTATAATAGCTAAAATAAAAACACGGTAATTATATAAAATGAGACATTGGCGCTTTCCCACTTATCTGTTGAAAAGAGAGGAATTTAAGGAATGGGTAGTGGAGATTATTCAGGAGCTATTCGAGAAGATAGAAATTTCTTCTGAAAATATAGCCAGAGTGGGATAAAAGTAAGGTGTAGTTTAAAAACAGGATGGAAATAAAAGAAAGGGAGCTGTGCTAAGAAGTAACAATAATTATGTAGAGGGACTGACAAATGTGAAAGTATTGCAGAATAGAAGAGGATCAACTGCAGAATGCTAGGCACAAAATAAGGGATTACCTTAATATGCATGAAATTAGAAAGATTGTTGTTAAACAACTGTTTTTTGAAAATAACACTAGAGCAGAAAAACTTTTAGCGCAACAACTCAGGCAACAGAAAGTAGAAAGGGCTGTCACCAGACTTAGGAAGCCTACAGTGGATATAAAAAGTGTACGCACCCCTGTTAAAATGCCAGGTTTGTGTGATATAAAAAAATTAGATCACAGTAAATCATTTCAAAACTTTTCCCACCTTTAATGTGACCTATAACCTGTACAATTCAATTGAAAAACAAAGAAATCTGTTAGAGGAAAAATATAAAAAATAAAAAACATACAATAAGCTGGTTGCATAAGTGTGCACACCCTTAAACTAGTACTTTGTTGAAGCACCTTTTGATTTAATTACAGTATTCAGTCTTCTTGGATACACACGTGCCATCAATTAAAGAGACTCTAATTAACCCCAAATAAAGTTCAGCTGTCCTATTAGGATTTTCCTCACATTTACTCAGTTGCCTGCTACAGCAAAAGCCGTGGTTCGCAGAGAGCTTACAAAGCATCAAAGGGATCTCATTGTTGAAAGGTATCGGTCAGGAGAATGGTACAAAAAAATTTCCACGGCATTGGATATACCATGGAACACAATGAAGGCAGTCATCAAAAAGTGGAGAATATATGGGACAACAGTGACGTTGCAAAGAACTGGACGTCTCTCCAAAATTGATGAAAAGACAAGACGAAAACTGGTCAGGGAGGCTGCCAGGAGACCTACAGCAACACTGAAAGAAGTGCAGGAATTTCTGGCAGGTACTGGTTGTGTACTACATGTCAGAACAATCTCCCATATGCTCCATATGTCTGGACTATGGGATAGGTTGCAAGATGGAAGCTTTTTCTGACATCTAGGCCCAGCTAAAATTTTCAAAACAATACATCAAGTCTCCCAAAAGCATTTGGGAAAATGTGTTATGGTCTGATGAGACCTAGGTTGAACTTTTTGGCCATAATTCCAAAAGATACATTTGGCACAAAAACAACACTTTGCATCACCAAAAGAACACCATCCCCATGGGGAAGCATGGTGATGGCAGTATCATGCGTTGGGGTTGCATTGCTTTTCTTCAGCTGTAACTGGGGCTTTAGTCAAGGTGGAGGGAATTATGAATAGTTCCAAATACCAATAATTTTTGGCCCAAAACCTTCAGGCATCTGCTAGAAAGTTGAAGATGAAGAGAAATTTTGCCTTTCAACACGACAATGACCCCAAGCATACATCCAAATCAACAAAAGAATGGCTTCACCAGAAAAAAATTAAAGTTTTGGAATGGCCCAGCCAGAACCCAGACCTAAATCCAACAGAAAATCTGTGGGGTGACCTGAAGAGGGCTGTGCACAAGTGATGCCCTTGCAATCTGACAGATTTGGAGCGCTTTTGCAAGGAAGAGTGAGCAAATATTGCCAAGTCAAGATGTACCATGCTGGTAGACTCCTACTCAAGAAGACTGAATGTTGTAATTAAATCAAAAGGTGCTTCAACAAAGTATTAGTTTAAGGGTGTGCACACTTATGCAACCAGCTTGTTGTACGTTTTTTATTTTTTATATTTTTCCCCTAACAGATTTGTTTGTTTTCAATTGAATTGTACAGGTTATAGGTCACATTAAAGGTGGGAAATTTTTGAAATTATTTATTATGGTCTCTTTTTTTTTTATATTGCAAAACCTGGCATTTTAATGGGGTGTGTACACTTTTTATATCCACTGTATAACAAAGAAAATAACAAGAAATCCTTTAGAGGTATTAGAAAGATTTCGGAAATTCTGTGATCATTTCTATAAAGCAGAGCGATAAGGAAAATCAAGAAAAGATACAAATGAAAATGCTTATGGAAGAATTAAATATGCCAAGGTTAGAGGTAAATGAGGCTCAGTTACTAACAGGATAGGAGGAGATGAGATAAAAATTGTGATGTATAACCAGTCTACAGGAAAGTCCCTAGGAATAGATGATATTCTTGTGGAAGTTTGAAAGCTGGGAGGAAAAATAACGATAAAGATCTGGAAGGTTTTGTTTAACAGCATCTTAAGAGGTGAAGGAGAATTACCACCTTCCTGGAAGAAAGCATTGATGATCCAGAGGGAAGCAGAATGTATGAAAATGCCATTGTTGTTTGTGGTTCTTGATACAGAGAAAGCATATGACAGAGTAAGCTGAGACTTAATGAACAGGGCAGTAGAAGCATTTGCATTTCCTGAAAAAAATTATAAGGTTGGTTAGGAGGATATATGAGGGATCGGAGGTGAAAATTTAAGTGATTAGGGTCCTCTCTAATATTTTCTGCTTGAGAAGAGGAACCAGGCAGGGGTGTCCTCTTTCCCCTGTATGATTTGCATTATGCTTAGAATCATTGGCAAAGAAAATAAGGGACTCAGAAATTAAAGGATATAATTAGTATAGTAGTCAAGAAAAGCTGGCTTTATTTGCAAATTATATTATTTTGTACCTGACATAAACCAGAAAAAGATATTACAGTGCTGTGGAACATTTTGAGACAGTTTCATATCTTTTCGGGATACAAAATTAATGAAGCTAAAACAAAGGCAATAGCGGTAAATTATGTATCCACGCATGAACTGGTTCAGGAATACCCATATTTATGGGGACATGATACAATGAAATATTTAGGAGTATGGAATAAAAATTATTCTAGTGTGGCAGCTATGGGTATGTGGGAAGAGACTAAACAAAAGATAATACAAAACTGAAAAAATTTAAGCTTTTTTATATGGATATGGATAGTAAGATACAAGCAGTTAAAATGTTTTAGTCCCTTTTGTCTTATACACAGGTCAGGCATACTTTTATCAACCAGAGGAGAAGTTGTGGATAGCAATTAATAAAGAGCTGAGGGACTTTATCTGGGAGGGGAGGACAGCAAGTGTAAAGTGGGATAAGATGATTCTTCCAGTAGAACAGGGCGGATTGGGATTACCAAAGGGGTATTTCAGAGCTACATAGTTAAGACTCCTGTACACAGCACAAGCAGAAAACTATAATTCAAAGTGGAAAGGGATGAAGATGAAACATAGGGGAAGCTTATGAAATGAGGAAGGAGTGGCATTTTGGATGCAGACTTTTATGGAGAACAACAATAATCATGCAGAATATTATATCCATAAAGTAGCAGAAAGTATTTGAAGAACTGAACCAACACGGGAATGGGGAAAGGAGATTCTGTCGATAGGGATGACTGAAATTAGGGATGCAGACAATAGGCATGAGGGGGCTGGAGCTTACTGGAGAAAAATGGCAAAGGAACCAAGGTATTGGGAGCAAATAACTAGAGAAGGAAAGATGATAGAATGGGAAGATGCCAAGAATTTATTTGGACCGCAGGTTAGAGATTGCTTTCCCTATCAGGGATTGATATCACAGTATAGGCAAAGATAAAGAAATGGGAGATCCTAAAAGAAAGACCAGCACTGGTAGAGTTTTTAATAGAATCTAGAATAGAAGCTGCCATTAAAAAAGGAATGATTAGTAGAGCATATAAAATATTGTATAAGTATAAATCAATCAGAGAGGTCAGAAAGGATTGGGAAGAGAGATTGAATAAGCAATTCACAAAGAAACAATAGGATGATATATGTGTGTCTCCCAAATTTGCAAGAAAATGTAGAAGATTTAGGATTTTTTCCTGGAAATGTTTACATAGATATTTTTATACCCGTAGTAGACTCCAGAGAATTCTTCGTCATGTAGACAGTAAATGTTGGAGGTGTGAAGGGAAAGAAAGAAGTAATTGGGAACATATTTTCTGGGAGTGCGGTGAGTTGGCAGACTTTAAGGATTCCGTGCGGGATGTTCTGTCATAGATGCTGGGTAGGCACATTGGTCTGACGAGGGAAATGATTTTTCTGAGCTATGATACAGAATCAGAACATGGTATGGCCTCGCTGGATCTAATAATGGTGGCTGCCAAAAAAGCAATTACTACAAAACAGAAATTAAAATCTAAACTAATTAATCAAATTAAGAAATTAATCATAATGGAACTCATAAATAAAGACATTGGGGACCTACAGACACTGGATCCTACCCAATTTGGCTTTGTCAAGGGCAGATCCTGCCTCTTGAACTTGGTCGACTTTTTCGAAACAGTCACTAAGGCCATTGATGAGGGTAAGGCAGTTCACACAGCCTACCTTGACCTAGCAAAAGCGTTCGACACAATACCCCACTCGGGCATCATAGAAAAGCTCACCAGCTTAGATGTAAACCCATATGTCACAAGATGGGTTGCAAACTGGCTCAAGGACAGAACACACAGGGTTAGAGTTGCTGGTGCCATGTCAGACTCTAAGCTGGTCACGAGTGGTGTCCCACAGGGCTCAGTCCTGGGCCCCCTCTTGTTCGGCATTTATTTTTCTGAAGTGCAGGCAAACATATGGGGATTGTGGCTGACAAAATTTGCAGATGACTGCAAACTGGGCACCATAATTGACACTCCATCAGACACAGACATCCTCCAGAGAGGTCTCATAGAAATGGATAACTGGTGCCAGAGCCATGGCCTTAAGCTAAATGCCAAAAAATGTATAGTCATACCCTTTGGGAAAAACAAGGTAACCCCTAATTACCACATAGGTGGTAATCCATTAAACACGGAAGAAGTTATCAGGGACCTGGGGACCCAAGTTGACAGTAACCTCTCTTTGACACTCACATTGCCAAAGTGGTTAGGAAGACCTTCTACATTGCCCACCTGATCATGAAGGATTCACATCCAGATCAGGAGAGGTCATTGTACCCCTGTACTCTTCACATATCAGACCATTGATTGAGTACAACGCCCATTCGAATGTACCTTACCCGACACCTGCAGCAGTTGGAAAGACCCCAAAAGTTCCTCACCAAAAGGATAAAGGGGCTCAAACATATGTCATACGATGCCCGACTGAAGAAACTCCAGCTCTATTCAGTCGCATACCGTCTGCTCAGAGGTGATCTGTGCCTGACATACAAGGCCATGTCCAACCCGAATTAATGGACATGCTCCACCTCAAAAATCCAAATCCACCAGAGCCATGAGAGCAAGAGACTTAAACCTCAACACGGATATAAATAGGACGTGCTGGAGGGACAGATTCATCACCCAGAGACTCCCTACACTATGGAACAGAATCCCAGTCCATGTGAGGCAGAGCCCCTCACTGACTCTGTTCAAGAGAAATCTTGACGAGTGGATGGGAGATCGTAGGTTTACCCCGGGAATCATCTCTGTGTCACTGCTGGACAGAGGCACAGCAAACTAATGGGTATAGTATTCTCATCCTAAGGGGTGGTGAAAGCCACACACACTCTGGCTAGGCTTCTAAATGCCCTAGGGCAGATAGCCTAGTATGAACCTATGAACCTATGAACCAGCTGTACTGGAAGTAGTGAATATAGTAACAGAAATAAAACAACTGGAATTGAGATGTTTTGAAAAGAGTAAGAGCAAATTACATAGGAAAAAAATGGGAATTGTGGGAGCAATATGTACAAGGGAGTAATGCGGCCTAAAAGGCAGCAGGACTTAAGTGACCTATGTAATGTTTGAATGAGAAAAATTGGGTAAATTATAAGTGATGTATAATGTTTGCAACTGGGAGTGTCAGTATGGTTTGTGATGTAAAAGGCTTAAGACTAGGATTGTGTTGGTGTGGTTTATTTTAATTTATATAAATGTATGATTGCCTATTCAGTAAGTGATGGTTTAATGAATATGTTTCTTGTTTAAAACAGCAAGAATTGAGTAATTTATGTAATATTGCTTTGGTTATATGATGTATAGCAATGTATGTGAAGTATAATGTTTATGTTAATATAGTTTGAATACTTTTATGTGAATGTAAATTTGCCTATGGCACAAGTGATAACTCAATAAAGGTGCTTGTTCTAGATTTCAGTCATTTAAATCAATTTGTGAAGAACTCCAAGTTCTGGATGGCCATGGTTTAGTCCATTCTGCCTCTCCTACAGAAGGACAAAGGCATTTGTACTGTAGATCTTCAAGATGTGTACTGTCATCTCAAAATAAACAGGTGCTCTCAAAGATATCTGCACTTTCTACTGGGAGCCAGCCATTACCAGTTCAGAGCCCCGAGCTTTGGTCTCACCACAGCCACTAGGGTGTTCACCAAATATATGGTAGTGGTGGCAGCTCATCTCAGACTACATGGATTCATAGTGTTTCCTTGTCTGGACGACTGGCTGCTTTCCACACTAACCAAGCATCTTCTACAAAAGGCCAGGGATTACTTACTCCAGTTGTGGCCATTCCTAGGGATCACAGTAAATCTTTCCAAGTCCCAACTTCAACCAGTTCAAGTCTTGCAGATTATAGGAGCTCACCTAGACACACACTTTGCATTCTTACCCCAGAGCAGAATTCATTCCCTAATATTGTGTGTCAGACAGGTTCTGGGCCATCCTTCTTTTCCAGAGAGACTGGTTTTCAAGCCTTAGCTTCGATGGCTGCAGTGATCATCCTATTACCTATGGCTCACCTTCACATGAGAATTCTCCAGTGGACCCTGTTAGTGCAATGGTTGATTCTTTGAAGTATCCCATAAATATTTTGCAAGCTTGCAAGGATTCTTTACTTTGGTGGATCCAGTGAGTGTTGTCAGGGATGCCTATTTATCTCCCCCCCCCCCCCCGAAGGCCATGCTGACTACAGACTCCTCCCAATCAGGGTGGGGGTGGGAGACATTTCTTGGGATGGACTGTTCAGGGCTACATGGCCCCAGAAGAGACCAATTTGCATATCAATCTCATAGAGATGAGAGCAGTCCTATTAGCGTTGCAGGCCTTTCAGAACTCTCTCCCTTTAGGTACAATTGCTATTCAGACAGATAATATGTCAGTTGTTTGGTATATCAACAAACGGGGGAACCAGATCTTATCCCCTTTTCCGAGAAGCAGTGAGACTCTGGCAGTAGGTGATCTCCTCCAACCGCTTTCTGGTAGCAGTGCACATTCTGGGGAATTCCAGTGTCTTAGATGACAAGCTCAGCAGAACCATACTGATGCTATACGAGTGGTCTCTCAATCTTGTAGTTATTGAAATGATTTTTTGTCACTGGGGTCAACTTTACTGTGACCTCTTTGCCTTTTCCTTCAACAACAAATGCAGCAGTTTCTTTGCCCTAATTCCCCCTCAAGGGGAGTCACCAAGAGATGCTCTAGTCCATGATTGGCCACCCGGTCTCCTGTATGCTTATCCTCTCCTTCCCTCAATACCCAAATTTCTTCAGAAAGCACAATGGTTGAAGAGCAAGATAATTCTCATTGTCCCCTTCTGGCGTTGGCATCTGTGGTTCCAATTCCTGTGGTCTCATCTTCTATGTCTGCTTTGGACACTGGACCCCACTTCAGATCTACTGTCAGACCCATTGGGAATGATTCATCCAGACATTCAAGGCCTCAAGTTAACCACATGGTTTCTCCAGCTCCAGTGATGGCTAGACAGTCCAGGCTTTCCAATTCAGTTTGTCAGATTTTGTCCTCATCTCAAAAACCTTCTATCAGAAAGATTTACAGGAGTAAATGGAAGAGATTTTCATACTAGGCTGAACAAAGAAAGCTGGATCCATTTAAAGCTCCAATTCCTGCTGTATTAGATTTTCTGGCTTCAGTTTTTCAGGATGGTGCCAGTTTCTCCACCTTAAAAGTTCAGCTTGCAGCCATCTTTAATTACCACATAGGACATAATGCCTTCCTCCTAGCTTCTTCTGAAGGATGTTGTTCTGCTTAGGCTGCCAGTAAGAGACCCTACTACACCCTGGGATCTTACTGTTTTATTGCAGACTTTAACCTAGTCCCCCATTGAACCTTTGGCTAAGTCAGACCTAAAATGTTCTCTTTTGGAAAACAATTTTTCTTGTTGTCATTACATCAGCAAGGGAAGTTTCTGAACTCCAAGCACTCTCTTCAAGATGCCTTATATGTTTTTTTCACAAAGACAGAGTGACCTTACGTACAATGCTTAGTTGTTTCTGAGTCAAATGTGAATTAAGTAATCAATTTACCAGTTTTCTTTCTAAAATTGACAGTAAGGGAGAATACATGCTACGTCTTTTAGATGTACGTAGACAACTTCATTTTTATTTCCATAGAACAAAAGGATTTTGAAAAACAGATCACCTGTTTGTTTCCTTTGGTAAAAAACAAATAGGGAAAACCAGTATTTAAAGTTATGCTAGCTGAATGGATTACAGATCGCATTTCCTTTGTATATTCTCTAAGAGGATTGTCCTTACCTAAATCTCCAAAAGTTCATTCAACTAGATCCATGGCTACATCATCATTTTGGGCCAGAGATTCAATTGATGTTTGGTCCAATTCCCTTACCTTTATTGCTCATTACAAGTTGGGCATCATATCCAGAAACACTGCTGCATTTGGCTCCGCAGTTCTCTAGAATATCCTTCCACGAGGGCCACCCAAGATTATCATAGCTGAGGACTCTGTCCCATACATTGAGGAATAAATGAAGATATCATCAGATATTAAAGTTATGTACTCACCATAACTATGCATCTGTGTTGTCCATTTTCATTCTTCCTCAGTTCCGAACCCTCCTTCCCCCTATCCTTGTCCTTTGGGAGTGACATGATGAGGTATATGGGACCCATTGTTTCCAGTCTGAGCCTCTACTCTGTCTCATTTCTGTTTCTTGTTATAATTATTATTATAAGTATTTATGCCTTCAGCCATATTTAACAGCAGCAAACGCAGTCTGAGGTAATCTGGCAAGCAAGGGCCATTATGGGTAAAAGGAGAAGCTTGAGATTCAGATCCAAGAATCTAAGGAGATTGGCCGAGTCAGATCTGAGGATTGGATCTGAGACCCATATGTTGAGGAAAAATGAAAATGGACAAGACAGATTCATAGTTATGGTGAGTACATAACTTTAATTTTTATTTCCTGTGAAGGTAAGAAAAAGGTTTGGTCAGTTTGTAAAAGATTGTCTCATACTATTGCGTTTTTTTTACTGTTACCATAACAAGATACTTTCAGCCCAGGTCAGGGCCCACTGTGCTGATTTCTTTGGCTTTTTGAAAAGGGTGTACGCTGGAGATATATTAGAGGCAGCAACATGGTCATCTGTGCACACTTTTACCAAGCACTGTGAAATAGGCTGTCTCTCAAGGCCCAGAGTAGGCTTTGCTAGGACTGTTTTTCCAGGGGCTGCTGGGCTCTGAACTGTCTTCCTCTTCCCTTTCTTTCTAAACTCTGGTATTCAATCCATATAACTTAGGTTACTGCAGTAGTAATATAATAATGAACAGTTGTGTAAGTAAATGCACCATAACAGTAGATATTCGTATAATCACTGTTGCAATAGGAACACCTTCTCTCCTTCCACCTCCCCTTCTTTTATTATGTTTTATACCAGAGTGTGGATTTTTTTTTCCATTTCCCTTTCCCATGGTGCATACTTGTATAACAGGGCTGTAGTATCCTTTAATCTGAATAAAAAAAATAATTTGCAGTATCTGTAGGATTACCCGCACTTTATTAACAAGACAATGACTTCAGTTAACGCTTTCATCTCCCTTCACTCTCAGAGACTTCTTCGGACTAGAATTCATTGTTCATTACATACATTAAATACCTATTCATGGGATACATCACCCAACAACATCCAATCTAAGTTAAGCCTAGTCACATGATAAAATAGGCTAAATTAAAGAAAAAGCCTAGTCACATGATAGAGTAGGCTAAATTAAAGAGAAATAAAACTTCTACAAAAATTCTAAAAAAGTCAGTGTTTTAACCCTTTTCTTTTTAAATACATAACAAATTCCTCTCTATTATTGAGACCAGGGAAAAAACATGCATTTAGTTTAACTTGCCAGCAATACTCTAACCATCCCAGTTCTTCCTGTGTTAATATTCTTGGTGTTACTCAGTGCTTCTAATACTAAACATTTAAAGTTAACTTTGCATTTACTTTCTTTATAGTGTTTACACATAGCATTCTTTTCATCTCCATTGGCAATAGCATACTTGTGCTCAAGAAATTCTTCTTTTGAGCTCCCTGGTAGTTCTTCCCACATAAAAAGCATGACAGTCCATGCACATTAATAAACTGTATTTTTACTCTTGCATGAAAAGCTTCCTGGTATTTTGACTACATAGTTTCCCACTTCAATTTCACTATAGTCAGTATACAAATAATTGCACATCTTACAGTTGAAACACTTATTCATTCCTTTTTTACCTTAAACTTGTATTTTTCTATTTAGTTTACTCTGAAAGAAATCTTTATCATTTTTAGCTCTCTTTGTACAAACCTGGGCCCTGTACCTATCTTTTTAATAATTTCATTATTAGCTTTGAAAATACCCCAGTTTCTACTAATGATACTTTTTATAGCTTTAGAATCAACAGTATTTTGCACTGCTAGTGCTGTCTTATGCGTATATTCACTTCTTTTTGTACTATCACATTTAGATACTTTTCTTTCGTCTATTTCTTTCTCTAACAACGTATTCACATCCTTGTTAGGATACCCTCTACATTCCATTCTTTTACAGAAATTTTCAGCTTCTTGTACGAAAACATTATCATCTTTAGTAAAATTGCGTATCCTTTTTAACTGGCCCGTAACAATGTTAGATTTTGTTTTCTTGGGATGGAGACTAGAATAATAAAATCTTTTTTATAAATCTTAGATATCAACCTATTGTCTTTCTTATAAATAGCAAGATATAAATAGTTAATACTGTGCGTGTCATAATTATGAGTAAATTTAAGATATGAACATACACTTTTAATATATTTCAGGAAATCATTCAAGATATCAAAAGGCCCTCTCCAAATTAAAAAGACATCATCAGTAAAGCGAACCATCCTTAATATATTCATTATATTCACTATCGATGATGTTAGCTGTCTCCCTACCTTGCATAATTACATTGGCATAACTGGGAGCTAAAGCTGCATCCATAGCCACTCCGTTGATTTGAACATACAATTGTTCATATAAATCCAAATAGCTGTAACTTAATACCAGATCAATCATTTCCATAAGCAATCCTACCTTATCAGAAGAGAACATTCTAGATCTTAAAAGTTCAATTCTGACTGTTTCCATACCATCTATATTAGGAATCATAGTATAGAGGGAATTAATATCCAATGTAACTAACACATCAGTTTCATTCACAACTACAGTCTCAGTTTTACTCAGAAAGTCAAAGCTATCTCTTATATGTGTAATGTTTTTAGGTACCACTTTTTGTAACATTTTGTCCACAAAAACAGATAGCCCTTCAGTCTTACTTTTAGTACTTGCAACAATAGGCCTAAGCGGGGGGTCTTCTAAGTTTTTCTGGATCTTTGGTATACCAAAGATCCATCTTAATTTTGGGTTAGTATTAGTTAGATTCTTTCTTGTTTTTTCATCTATTTTGCCAGTGCAGAACCATTCTTCTATACAAGAATCTATAAGAGAATATCCCTTTTTTACATCTGAAAATGTCACTTTTTTATAGAATTTTTTGTCTTTTAACAACTCTCTCATTTTATACTCATATTCTCTCCTATCTAGTACTACCACAGATCCCCCTTTATCAGCCTTAAATATCAGTACTTCTTCATATTTATATAATTCTCAAAACATTCTTTCTCATTTTTAGTCAAATTGTAATACTTATATCCAGCTCTGTTGTCCAATGTTTCAACTATTTGTGCTTCACATACGTTTAAAAACATTTCTAACTCCTTACATAATGGTGGGTTAAAGCAACTGGGCTTATAAAATTCACTTTTTACTTCATTGCATTTGTTAAACATTATGTCAAAATTAAGGCTTCTAACATAGTCTCTTAGTTCATTTACAGCAACTAATTTGTCTGCTCTCTGAGAACAAAATTCCAGCTTTTGCTTAGTACACAACATTCCTCTCTAGATAATTCATAATTAGAGAGGTTAACTATTTTAAAGTTTACAGTACCTATGTCATCCTTGATTTAATTTGTTTTTTTCCAATGTCTCTTGTGGTTCACTTGTGCATATCGTTTTTTTGATTGCTTGTTGTAATTTTTGAACCTTCCGTTTCTGCCACTTGCTGTTACTTGAGCCCATGTTCTCTCCTGGTTATTAACCCTCTGATATACTTCAACCACTTGATGACATTCGTCGTTGTGATGGGTAACTATTTCCTTAGTGTGAGCTGAGTTGGTGCAGGCATTCACCCCCTTCACTTTAGGTCTGACTACTTGTTCAGTATTTTTTGTTGCTGAAACATGTTGTTTCTCATTCGCTTTTGCTGTCTCATTTGAGCTCGTAGCACCCTGATTTCCAGGCTTGCTATGTAGTCTCTCTGACTTTCTTAGTGAATTTGCTTCCTCCTCAAAAAATTCTTGAGAGACAAGAATGGCTATGCAGGGGGCGTGGCCTCAGCATATGGGTTGAAGCTGCACAGTGCGAATAGAGCTAGCCTGATGACGGAAGATGCTACTTTAAGAAGTGAAGAGGAAGCAAATACAATTGAATGATACAGAAGGCTGTTTCCCTATAGATGTTGTTGATACTAACAATGCAATGTTTTATTTTATTTTATTTTTAAGGACAATAATTTGCAGATAAACTACGGAAGGTCTATCTAGGAATGTTGCAGAAACATAGCCAAGTGTTAGCTAAGTGTGACATAAGGAACTTTTTAAAAACTACTGCAATCCTCTTGCATGTCTGCTGTCATGCAGAAACAACTGCTATGTAAGTAAACTTACCATAACAGTAGATAATCAAATAGATCATGGTTGCAGTACCCTAAGCTATATGTC
Source organism: Protopterus annectens (assembly GCF_019279795.1). Lineage (NCBI taxonomy): Eukaryota > Metazoa > Chordata > Ceratodontiformes > Protopteridae > Protopterus > Protopterus annectens. The sequence goes on along the minus strand of NC_056748.1, from coordinate 985,942,886 downwards.
ATAGTCTGCCAAGGGTAGACCAACTGACCAGCTTTCAAAGCTTTAGGGCAACTTCCACATGTCCTAACGGCTGAATAGCTTGAACAGTTTAAAGTCGGTAGATGAGGTACCAAACCTTCATTGCTTTCTTGCCTCAGATTAAAGGATTAGCAAAAAGCAGCACAGCAAAAGCAAATAACTGTCAGAAAACAGAATAGAAAATAAATTGCAGTATCTGTGGTATTACCGGCACTTTATTAACAAGACAATGACTTCAGTTCTTCAGGATGATGTGTAATATGAATTTTTCTAACACAAAAATTGTATTAATTTTGTATTCATTGTGTATCTCTTATTTTGCTATCAAAGAAGGTACCTCCTATACGTTTGTTAACTTCTGTTTAGTCTGTAACTAGCACTGTTACTTCTTCCATACGTGTTTGTGAATCATTGTGTCTTCTTTCTTACATGTTTATGTATATCCAGTTTATATTTGTATTCTGTGTTTGTACTTTTTCTGAAGTTTTTCTCCCCGGACCTCCTCTGAAAAAGGACCCATGTCCAGTTGGACATTCCTGGTTAACAAATGTAACATAAAATAAATAAACTAGCAAAAGAATCCTAACTCACGTCTTATTCTTCACCTCCTTAACAATACCATTGAGTATGGTAACACCTTCAGATACCTAGCAGTTTGGCTTGATCCATCACTTAACTTCCACCAACACCTTGAAAACACACAGAAAAAGATAAACTCCCTACTCTTCTGGGCCAGTAGAATCTCCTCTTTCCTCTCCCACTCAACAAGATATGCTATTGGCAAAGGGATTCCTCTAGCCCAACATGGATACTGCTTGCCTGTTGTAGAATATGCCTCTGAAAGAAATTCTACCACCATCCAAACAATCTCCAACTCCATCTACCGCTTCATTATCCTTTTTCCCAAAGTATGAACACCACTGTCTTACACTAGCCAAAGCCAGCTGGCTGCTAGGTAGGTAATGAGCCAGTCTACCCCTTGGCTTCCAACTATTTCAACTCCTGAAAGAAAATTGCTGCCATTCTCTTCCCTCTAGTTGACTCAGACAGCCTTTGTAATATAACCTTAGATCTCATAACCACTCAGGGCCTATCTTGCAAGCACCTAAAATAAGACTTCAGTGCTCTAACCACTTCCTTTTTACCCTTGGACTCAAGCTCTGGTGGGATTTTCTATCAAATCTTAAGACTTTTCTAACTACACCTCCTTTCCGGCACAATTTAAGGACCATCTGACAGCACAAGCTGCTTGTAAATGTTGTGGTTCAAGTCACGTAACCCAGTCTGTCATTTTTCACCGACACATACTGCCTAACATTTTCACTATAGTATCTCTTCTCTAACTCCTAACATGTCACTATTCTAACTGATGTATAGTGATTTCTCTTAACTCCCTCCTTAAATAATATTTCTATTGTATATAAATTCTTCCTTTGTTTTTAGTGTACTCTTTTATTGTATAAATTATTTCTATTTTTTTCTACTTGTGAGTTCACTTTCTGTGCTTAGACTGGAATTGATCCGGTGGAATCACTGCTATACCCCAGTTAACAAATTGTATATATAAATAATAAATAAAAGAATTTTTGGTTGAAGGTGAGAAGTAGAAAGTTAGATCTTTCAAGTACTATGGGGAACAGTAATTTGATAAATTTATAGAGATTTTCCCATCTACAAGAATGATAGGCAAAGGGGTGAAAAGTTTATCTTTGTGAGAGATATTACCACTTGCTACCAAAAGTGAACACCAAGCTGGATTTGTAGGATTTTGAATCCTGCCACTGACACCAGAGTGTGATGGATAGCATCACGTGAAGCCAAATATGAAGACCAGGCTGGCACTGTACAAGCAAGGCATGTCAGGAATAGGGACAGTGGTCACTGGAGCACTACACTGCCACAAATAGGTCTACTGGTTCCAGAAGGATGGTCTCTCAAGTCGCATCACAGGTACCCAAGAGGTTAATGTAAAAAAGGATAAGTGCACACAAATCTGATTCAGTAAGTAATTCACCAATTATAACTCATCCCTAAGAGGAAAAGAGAATAGGTACTGCTGCTATGGGTATTGGCTTACAATGTCTGCAGCCTGACTAGCAGTACATGGCAATCTTTGGCCTAGCACCCCAGGCCTACTAGAGATCAAACAAACCAGTTAGCTAAGCACTATTAATCCATCCAAATATAAAATATGCAAATAATATCAAATTATCAATATGTTCAAGCAGTTTGACTTTTAAAGGTAGCTACCACAACTTGCCATCCTACATTGATAAAAAAATACCCTCTTCTCAGATAATAAAGACTATTACATAAGTAATCAATAACCAGTCACAAGATTTGAAAGGAGAACAAATGAAACTTTGTTTAAACAGTAAAGAAGTCAAGATGGTAGTGACACAGATGTAATATACAGAGGTCAAGGGAATGCACAAAGAATATAAAAATAATAAAATAGGTTAGTTGTGCAAGGTAAAATATTTAAAGAAAAAAATCTGATTAAGATAGATAAATACCTTAGCTGCCTATCTTTTACTGGAGAAACACTGGACCTAGCAGTACCAGGCTGGATAAACTCATACAAGACAGAATTGCAAATGGAAATTTTCCCAAGCAAGACATGCTGACTTTGCTTTGACCTTTATATAGATAGATTTCAACATTTCTTTGCCACTGAAAACCAGAGTACATAAGATTAAATCAGTTCTTTTTCCTTCGTAATAGAAGAAAAACTACGCAAACAAGTAACAAGTTTTTCCATGTTCAGACCATATACAGTGGAAACATTTCTCATTTGAATACTGTTGGCTGCTTCCTTTGAATTGTCTTGTAATTGCTTGATTATAGTATTTTTCTTCCTGAGTCTAAACCCTTGTTTGACTTTTAAGTACAATTATGTCTTACCTGAAAAAATGCAGAAAGTTAAGTTTTACATTTCATTTACAAGTTTCATATATTTCATTTCTGCCTGTCACCTCTGTTTTTTTTCCTTCACACAGGAAGGTCACAAGGTTATACCCATTTTTCTGACACATGAGACATACATGCTGTGTCCCAGGCTTAGCCTGAAAGTAGCCCGTGTGGACCATTCGTGAATAAGTAAATATTACAGATTTAACAGAGCTTAAATAATAGGTTACCAATGTGCAAAAACTGAACTAGGAATGAAAAATATCACATTTTTAAAATCGGTTTGTCTACACTGGCAGCAGTCAGCTCTATAACTTGCAGTTTAGGTCTGTCAGCTTCTGAGGCACAGGTTAGGATGTATATAATATTGTTAATTTGATTCAGAAAAGTTGTGTTTTAATGTATAAAACTCACAGTAACTGTTTTGCATTCAGAGACATCCCCACCAAAGTGCTTTTTCATGAAGGTGTGCAGCACTGTGCATTGTCTCCATGGTCATGCTAAATGCTGATGAGACAGTCCGGGGAAGAGGCATATGCTAATTAGCCATATACTATTCTCTGGAACTGTCTGCAGTAAGGTACTTATGTAGCATTTCTGGTCCTGGCCACTCACAGTAATGAACAGGGCCAAAAGGCCATGTTCATGCGTTGTGGTAAAGGTAAGTGATGTGTGTATAGTGGTCAAGTGTTGTTGGGAGTGTGTGCATGTTTGTGAGTTGTTGCATGTATATGTGTGTGTGTGTCTCTCTCCATGGGAGGTAGTTGTAGGGCTGTAGGGGGTTAGTGAGGGATTAGGTTAGGGTGTGTGTGTGTGTGTGTGTGTGTGTGTGTGTGTGTGTGTGTGTGTGTGTGTGTGTGTATGTATATATATATATATATATATATATATATATATATATGTGTGTGTGTGTGTGTGTGTATGTATGTTTGTATATATATATATAATTAATGTGTGTGTAGGGGTGGAGTGTGTTGGGGTAGCTGTTATACTTCTACACACCCATAGACTAATGAGCAGAGCCTGCAACATCAGGTCAGGGTACCACTAGCCACCATGATAACTGTTCAGATCAATACCAGGGATAATCATACAGATGTGGGTCAAGGGAACAATGGTCACAAAGCACTGAAGCAAAATGGGAATAGGAGGAACACCAGATACCAGGGATACACTATATAGCATGCCTTAAAGGCATTTAATTAAAATCCAAAATAAATGGTGTGGAGAACCATTAGATACCAGGGATAATGTTAAGTAGCATGTCTTAAAGACACTAAAATGGATTTCAACCCTATACACTCCCACATTGTACAGTAGTCTTCTGCACCACCACTAGACACCAAGGATACAATGAACAACAACAAAAAAAAATACAAATAAGAGTTGACAAAAAGGCAACTACAAGGGGGGAAGTAAAATAATTTGAACCCTGCACCCTTGCCACTGTAAACCACAGCATTAACCCCCTGCTGTGCTTACTAACAAGGTAACATAAATTTTTTTTTTCTTAACATTTATCGAGATTCTCTGGCATTATTCTGTGCCTGCAACAGTGCAAGATGTGTGTGAGAGGGTTTACTGTGACTTACCCGAACTGCAGGAAGTTGAACGTCCGTTGTGCGAAATCACAATTTTCAAGGGGCAGGAAATCGAACCAAAAGTGGTCGACAGAGGTTAGTCGCATTGCATGGTGCACTCGACCTTTTCAGAAGCGACTTGCCAAGACTGTGGAGGGAGGTTGCTCTTCAGTGAGGAACAGGGAAGTAGCCCATTTCCTCACTGTAGTGCAATCTCTGAGTTGGTATATTTAATGTACAATGGGTGTTGGGGGTGCAGGGGGTCATAGCCCCCCTGCAAAATAGTAGAGGTGAGCTTACCGCCTTGGCTGGAAGAGGGTAATGTTGAAAATGTCGAATGCACTTAATCATGCAAACCATTTTCGACATTCCGCTCTTTCATGATTGTCAAAACCAACCTTATTTTTCGGCCATATCATTGATTGACATAACACTATTCAACCTTTCCATAGTAAACCGTGTGTGAGAGAGGGACAGAGGATGTTAGGCTTACTTCTCAGTCTTATATTTCAAAAAATCAAGACAGACAAAATTAATGGTTGGACAAAATCAGTAACAAATTTTAATTATTCCTTCTACAAACCTAATAAGTCAGTAGTATAACAGCTTTTGCACTACCATGGATTTATTGAAGGATATGAAGTGTGAAACTGTATTGCCTGGTATTAATTACTAACTGTAATCATCCGTGATTTATGAGGTCAGGAAAAAAGGCATTGGGGTCATTCTCACAACACAGGGTGTGTGTGTGTGTGTGTGTGTGTGTGTGTGTGTGTGTGTGTGTGTGTGTGTGTGTGTGTGTGTGTGTGTGTCAATGTATATTAGTGTTACAATGTGTGTATTTTGTCTATAAGAGTGAATGAGGATGGTGCCTATGCTAACACAATGTGGCTGCCACCACTGTTAACTGCTGCAGGAAAATGCTGATCTGGCACTTGCAGTAGTTCATGGCATTTCAGAGACATGCAAATTAGCCAATAATGAGGTCTTTCCTCATTGTGGCTAATGTGTCTCTGAATCACTAAGTACTGCATTGTGGAGACAGGACCGTTTTACCACGTGCCTTAATGCGAACAGTAGGGTTCTTTCTGAACACCCAGGATTATAAGTTTTGGATAAGAAAATTGTAGTTTCCTTGTTAAAAGCCCTGTGTTTTTTTGTGTTACTGGATAATGATGTAAGATGTTTTTGTGGGTATGGCTGATATGTTACTTAGGACGGGTTCTAAGTAGAGGGTCAGGCAGTGGATTTTTTTTTTTAAAGGTAAGTTGGAGTGGTCTGCTGTAAAGTTGGGGATGAATGATTGTGAACCGTAGTGGAAAATCAAAGGCCAAAGTACAGTTTTAGCTGCATTATATTGCAGGTTCAAAGATGTGTACCTGCGTAATAATTTAGAGAAGCTTCTTTGTAGTTACTGTTTTATGACTGGAATAGACAAGTCTGTGCTTACCAATATTATAATCTCTGTTTTAAGGGTGTAAATATGGATTGCATATATATGTTACTACATCATTTATAAATGATGACAACAAGGGGCCAGAATTGAACTTTGTGGCATACATATGTGAATGGCCAAGGTGTATGAGAGAGTGCTGTCAAATTTGACTTGAGCAGACGTCCTTCCATATCACTGTTACAGTATTCTTTACATAAGGGATCTCCTGCAAAGGCTAGCCCATTGTCTGGCAAGTGTACCAAAGCCTTTAGATCTTATAAGCACCTTATGTCACATGTATACTCCCCACATAAGATGTAGAGAGTAAAAGTGATGTACAGACCAAACACTCAGAACTTCTTTGCTAGCAGTCAGAATGCCATTACTGAGCATCAGTCAGAACACACTTCTGTTGTGCTGATTACCATGATGTCTTCAGGTAAGTGCCCCATTGGTTTTTCTTCTCTAACTTTTTTTCTTTAATGTAGTGTACTTGTGTTCATATTATCCAAGAAGGGAAAATGTCAGTGTGCGAGGCAAGTTCCCCATAAAGACCATCATGACCATTGTCTGTTTTGCTTAGGCATGTCCCACGACCATACATAGTATTGCATCTGTTAGGAATTTCTCCCTAAGGCCATATGTAGTCGCTTATTTTCCTTACCCATATATACCTTGAGAACCAAAGACTTACGCTGTTGGCTTAGGGTGCAATGGCAGAATCCTCCCATCCCCAAGGATCACCTGTCTGCTAAGAAGTAGGCCAAAAAGATTAGGCCTGATCCTGTTGCTGTCCATCACTCCCCAGATGCCTGTGTAGAAGCTAGTAAAAGCCCTGAAGACCATCCAGTGCTTGCCCCAGATTCCTGTGCCATGACCCTATCAGAGGCCAGCATGGATCTGAATTCTCGCTCGTCCTCAAAGGTTTTTCCAACATCTGTTCCAGATGTTGAAGAGGAACCTCAGGTGAGTATTTCTGATGGGACCAAGAGAGATTCCTCATATTTTAGTGAGGGAAGAGATTCCTACTACAATTATCAAATCCTGTCAAGTGTCTGTACCACCGAAAGCCCTTTGGTTGGATGTCCCACTCGAGAAATGCAAAAAACAAAATATTACCCCTGTTGAAAGATCCCCAGTGTGAATGTCAGGGTTATGCTCAAGGTTTACTCAACAGTTTGATGGCCTTGAAGCTTTCTCAAAGGGTTTCAGTCTGTGCTCCTTGCTGGTCTTCTACACCGAGTCCTAGGGAATTTGATTCCTCAGATGAGAGCTGGGACTCTGTGGAGGAATCCCTAGCTTACTCCTCTCAAATTCCTTCTCCTCTAGACTTTGGTTCAGAGGAAGAGGATTCTTTGAACTCAGACCCCCCCCCCCCCGGAAGAATTATCCTTTGGGGATACAAATGGGATTGCTGCCAGGTCTCTGCCATTTAAAAAGGTATTATGAGCTTTTACAAATGGAGTCTCCTAAGCCATTTGCTGTTCCTTCTGTTTTAGAAGCCCTTTTGGACACCTTTTCTGCTGCCGCTGTGGCTCCTGATTCTCAGCCCTTGGCTCTTAAGAAACTCGACAGGTTCTACAAGGTTCCTCTGGATTGCAAATGTTTGTACAAGTGCCCTTCTGGTGATCCTTCAGTGGTTCCAGTTTTTTTTTGCTGTCACCTTGTATTTTAGAGCTATTAATTACCAAACCTGTGTGATAAGGTATGTTCTGGCTCTTCTTTTTCAAGTAGCTTCAGTGGTCTTTGACCTTCCTGATTCTGATGGAAAGGCTTTAGCTCTTTCCCTATTTGGGTCTATTTCCCAGGTTGCTCTTCACTCCATGAAATGCAGCTATGATGCAGCTGATGCTTCTTCCAGGGCTGCTGCCTTTGGTACTGTGATGAGGCATTATTCTTGGCCATGTCTGCAGGCTTTACCTAACTGACGTTAAAGTCAAGCTTTTGGATGTCCCTCTAGATAAGAACGATCTTTTTGGTACAGTTACTGCTGGTGACCTGTTTAAGTCTGTCCAGGATAAGCATAAGGCCTTGCAGGAGCTCTAACATATTTTTTATCTCCCGAGCCCCAAATTCCAGAAGAATTACCCATCTAAGTCAACTTCTGTTTAGGGGTATATGTGTATTCCCCCTTCTAAATCCATTCAGACTCCCTCATGTTAGAAGCCTTCTTTTCAGGACAATCCTGTTATCATTTGACATTTAGCCACCTGTTCCCATTGGCTAGGTCCCCTGTCTTTTCCAAATTGACATCAGATCACCTCAGACTCCTGTGTGCATCTATCATTCCTGAGGGGTATTTCGTGTTTTGAAAATTCCTTCCCCCCTTTTCACGCATTCCATAACCTCCTCTGGAACAGCTTTCTCATTTCCCAGAGATTTTGCAGTTCCTTTTTGATCAGGGCACCATTCAGACTGTTCCACCCTCTCAAGTGGGAAGTGAGTTGTACTCCAGAATGTTTTTGGTTCCTCAGAAGAAGGGTACCTGGAGACCAGTGCTGGATCTTTCTCTGCTCAACACCTTTCTCAATGTACTTTCTTTCTGGATGTTGTCTCTTTAGTCCTTGTTTCCTCTTCTTCTTCTTCTTCTTCTTCTTCTTCTTCTTCTTCCACAGGCCTTCTTGGTTTCTCTGGACCTCACGGTTGGATATCTTCACATCCCTGTTCACCCCCTGTTTAGGAAATTTTAACATTTGTTTCTACCTCTCATTTTCAGTTCAATGCTTTGCCCTTTGGCCTTTCTACTTCCCCAAGGGAATTCACCAAATGCCTCTCTCCTGTAATTGTTTTTTATAGGCTTAAAGGGATACAGATTTCCCCTGTCTGGATGAGCTGCTTATTCAGGCTCCTACTCCCAGCAGTCTGTTGCTGGATCTCCACTTTACTACTTGTCTTTTGCAAATCTGGGGTTTACCGTAAATCTCAAGAAATTGGTTCTGATGCCCTCCCAGCATATTTGTCTGGGGTGCAGGCTTCAGACTGTTCCCATTTTGCCATCTCATCATGCTCCCAAGGTTTTGTCTCTGACAACCTTTTTCAGTTCTTCCTTCCTCTGTCCACTCTTACGGCCAAGGAGTTTCACAGGGTTCTGGTGTTTATGGCTTCCCCTCATCAAACTTCATAAGAGGAAGCTAAAACGATACCTCATATCTGTTTGACTTCAACATTGCCACCCTTTGGAGTCCCCTGTCCCTTTACTTTCTTGTCTCAAGCTCAAACTTCACTGGTGGATTCAACGCCACTCTTTTCTCAATCCAGGACTTCCCTTTCAGGCTACACTTCCTTCTCAGGAACTGTTCACAGATGCCTCGGACTTGGGGTGGGGGACTTCTTTTGACCCTGTTAAGGTCCAGGGTCTCCGGCCTCCTCATCAGAGGTCAGATCATATCAATGTAAAAGAGATGAGAGCTCATCTTCTGGCTCTGCAAATGTTTCATTCAGTTTTCTACCCTGGCTCCTTCAAAAGTCTTCACAGATAATACCTCTATGATGTGGTACAACAAACGGGGATATGAGGTCCTTTCACCTTGGCAGTTTAGTTCTTCAGGCATGGAATCTAATGATCAGGTATCAAGTGACTGTTCAGGTAGTTTACATTCTTTCAGAGCACAATTTACTGGCAGACTTATTGAGCATGTCGAGGATACAGGCTCACAAATGGATGCTTCACTGAGATATGTTTCTAAACATAGTCCACTGGTGGTTTTTTCCTCAGGTAGATCTTTTTCCCTCCCCTCTGAACAGACAGCTTCCTCTATTCTGTTCAGGTGTACCAAGTCCTCTGACATGGAAAGTGGGCACCCTGTCTTTTCTTTGGAAAATAATGTTTCTTGTACTAACACTCGTCTATCTACCTACTTAACTGAATAAAGTACTGGAAACTTCAACAAGGTGTCTTTATTCCTCCCATAGGGAGGGTATCAGAGAGAGAGAGTTTTATAGATCTGCTAGCTAAGTGATTTTATTTGGACTAATCTTTTATACTCTGTTAATTATTTTTACAAGGGTGGATGTCTAGATTAATGTCCTGGGCTTAAGCTAAAATCGTTTTTTTTTTTTGTAAGCTAGCTAACATGGTGAAAGCCATGAAACTGTTAATCTTCATGAATCATGAAAAAAAAAGTTTTTTTTCCATTAGTAAATGTTTTTAGCTAGAGAAAAAGTCTGAAAAGTCTGTCGCTGAAGGCAGTTAGCTAGGGGAGTTTTGTACATTTATTCTGAGTGAAATGTACAAAGATTTCTTTAGGCAGCTGGAAATTATTAGCTGTTTTTTTTTCTCATTGCTGACAACTTTTACATGAAGTCAAGCTGACTGCATGTGAAATTAACTAATCTTGAAAGTTTTCAACATTCTTTGTTGAGGGAAATGTAAAAGTACAATGCCAAACAATTCAGTGAAAAATAAAGTCTGAAATTACTGGAAGAATATAAGAGAGAGTAGCCTATTTAGCACCCTTACTACATTAATTCATTTAATAGAACAGTATGTAGTAGTTTAGTTTTGTTTAATAGCAGCCAGTGCACATTTTCTTTGGGCTAAATGTTGATCTTTTTGAAACATACATATTGAATAGAGATAAGATTTCCAGTTGGTGCCTGTGGGAACACATTCTCTAACATGTGCTTTAGCATGGGTGACTTTAATTTTAGATTAGGCTATGCCTATGGGTGCACCTTTGGATTAGGGGCAGCTGTCCGTGTCTTGAAGTTAAATATCATTGTTGAAAATCTACATAGTTTTAGGTTAGTAGGATATAGGGTGTTCTAAAATGTATTTAGGTTTTTCTTTTTGAGGGCTATCATTAAAGCAAAAAGTCTTGAGAAATGTGACATAGGTTCAAATAGAGATGAGAAGAAACAACTGTATACAAGATCTTCCTGCCATACATTAGTGTATGCATGCAAGACAGCATTAAAAACTTGTCTTGTGTAATAAGTGGGAACTTTTTTTTATTGTAATGGCAATTCTGTCTATATTGTCTTGGAATCTAAATGGACTTACAGGTATAGACAAAAAGGAAAGAATATTCCATTATATTAAGAATTGCTGCCAGAAACAAATTTGGAAAGAAATAAGCATGCGAGTTTGACAGAGAAAGGATTTCAGGATTGATATTCAGATGAATATCAGGGACAAGGAGAGGAGTAATAATAATGATTACTAGAGGGGCCCCAGTAGTGATCAAAGAGGAAAAAAGACAATAATGTTAGATTTGTGGTAGTAATTGGCTGTTGGCAATGGAGGAGGATTTTTGCTGGCATGTATTTGTATTCTACCAAAAACTCCTATTATGGAGCTTAGAAATTTTGAGGAGAACTAATCAGCTTTCAACAGGGCAGGGTATATTATTTAATTGTATTTGGGGAATAATTCTTGATTTGCAGTGGTGTGAATGTAATGGATGGACCTATAAGAAAATATAACAAAAGAGGGTAGATGTATGAAGAAATTTATGAAAATATTTGGTATGTAAGATGTGAATTCAGTAGTAGGAACTTGGAGATAATGTATATATTATTCTTCGAGGTACAATAACTGGGTTACCCTGGATAGAAAATATATTTCACAGAAACATCTATATTTAAATTGTCACATATTTAGTAACTACAGGACAGAAATAAGAGAAAGAGCTATGGTTAAGAAGTAATAGGAATTATTTCAGAATGGCTGACAAAGGTTAAAGTATTGCAGAACTGGAGTAGTCTCACAGAACAAGAAAAGGAGTAACTTAAGAGTGAAATATTTGGATAGTATGCGCAAGTTTAAAAAGATTGCTGTCAAGCAAGTAATTTTTGATAACTCCAGAGCACAGAAACTTTTAGCACTGTGATTTAGGCAACATGAAGTTGAAAGGGTTGTATTCAAACTTGGGGAGCCTAGGACAAGAAAAATAACCAGAAATCCTGTAGAGGTATTAGAGATATTTTGGAAATTTTATAAAACTCTGTATAAAGCAGAGAAACATGCAAACCAAGAAAGAGCAGAAATGGAAATATTTATGGAAGACTTAATTATGCCAAGAGTAGAGGAAGATGAGGCACAACAGCTAATATTTAAGACAGAAGGAGATGAGATAAAAATTATGATGTATAATCAATTTGCAGGGAAGTCTACAGGAACAGATGGTATTCTTGTGGAGGTCTGGAAGTTAGGAGGGAAGAAAGTGATAAAGATCTAGATGATTTTGCTTGATATTTTAAAAGGAGGAGAAACACCAGCATCTTGGAAGAAAGCTGTGGTGGCTGTATAGAGAACCATTTCAATTTTAAACTTTGATTTTAAATTGCTTATGTCAATATTAACTAAAATAATGGCAAAGGTGTTGCGACATTTGCTAGATATGGATCAGTGTGTTTTTCATGAAGGTGAGGTAAACATTTGACAACATTAAAAAAACAATGATGATCCAAATATCGCTGTTTTTGGTGAGTCTTGATGCAGAGAAAGCATTCAGTAGAATAAGCTAGGATTTTATGAGTAGGGCAGTGGAAGCATTTGCATTTCATGTAATAATAAGGTCAATTAAGAGCATATTTGAAGAATCAGAGGCAAGCATTAAGGTGGGAGAGTTCCTGCACTATAAATTGCATTTGAACAGAGGAACCAGATGGGATGTCTTCTTTCAGCCTTTGTTATATGCTTTATATTTAGAGCCACTGGAAAAGAAAGTAAGGAACTCAGAAATATAGGGATTGAACTGGTATGGTAATCAATAAAAGTTGGCTTTATTTGCCTTTGATATTATTTTGTACTTAATTTATCCAGAAAAGGACATATTGGTGTTGTGAAACATTTTGAGACAATTTTAAGTTTGTTTTCGAATATATATTTAATGAAGGTAAAGCAAAGGGTGTCGCCGTAAATTATGTATCCAGTCATAACTGGGTTCTGCAGGAACCATTTTTATGAGGATATGATTACATGAAGTATTTAGGTATATGGATTAGAAAGGTTTCTATTATGGCAACTAAGGATATGTGGGAAAAGACTAAAAAGATTAAAAAAAATTAGAACGTGGAAGGTCTTGTTTATAGATATGGATAGTAAGATACAAGCAGTGAATGTTTTAGTCACTTTAGATTTATATACAGGCCAGGCTTATTTTTTATCAACCAGAAGAAAGGTTGTGGACAGTAATTAGTAAAGAGTTGAAGGAATTTATCTGTGGGGGAGGGGGAGGGTGCAATAGTTAAGTGCAATAAATTCATCCACCCAATAGAACAAGGTGGTTTAAGATGACCAAATGAAGGGAAGTAATAAGAAGATAGTGGGATTTTGGATGCAGATCCTTAAGGAGAATAAAATCCACCATACAGTATAGTGTATCTATAAAGTTGCTAAAGGCATTCTAAGAGCTGAGTCAGCATATGAATGGAGAAAGGAGATTTTTGTCATTTGGGATGACTGAAAGTAGGGGTACAGAAAATAGGCAAGAGTAGGCTGGAATTTACTGGAAATAACTGGCAAATGATCCAATATGTTGGGAGCTAATACCAGAGAGGGAAAGGTAGTACTGTGGGATTAGGCCAAGAACAAGTGTGGACTGCAAGTTAGAGACTGCCTTCCCCATCAGGGATTGATATCAGAGTATAGACAAAGAAAAAGGGCTAGGGGAGTTTTTAGTCAAATCCAGAACAGAAGCTGTTAAAAAGGGAATATTTAATAGGGCATATAAAATAATGCATGATAACTAGAAGAATCAATCAGAAAGGAGTTGAGAAAAGATTGGGAAGGGAACAATTGAAGGACATATGTATAGCTTACAAGTATGCAGTAAAGTCCAAAAGGTTTAGGATTTTTGCCTAGATATTTTTGTATAAGCATTTTATACCCTAAGCATACTTCAAAGAATATTTCCTCAGGTGGGCAGAAAATATTGTAGATGTGATGGAGAAGAAGGAGGTAACTGGGAATGTGTTTTTTTTTTTTTTTGGAGTGTAATGAGTTGGAAAATAATCCCTACAGAGTACTCTGCCAGAAATACTTGGTGAGAAAATGGTTGCAACTAAGGAAATGATTCTTTTGAGCTTGGAAACAGGATCTGAATTGCCTAGACATAATAAGGCCTTATTAAGTTTAATTCTGTTGGCTGCCAAAACAGCAGTTACTAGAAAATAGCTAAACCAACTTTGATTTGAAGTATTGAATATTACAAAAGAGGTAAAACAGCTGAAAGAGGGATCTTTAGAAATGGGAGGGAACAAAATACATAAAAATGAATGGAATTTGTGGGAACAATATATGCAGACTAATGTTTAGTAGGAGGTTTAAGGAAAGATAAGAACTAAGTGATTTATGTAATGTTGGACTGAAACACAGTTATAATGAAAGAAAACGTATGTGTGTAAATGGAAAAAATTTTAACATGTTTTTTCTTCTTTTCTATTAACATATGTGTGTCTATAGAATAGCAAACGTAGATCCCCTGGACTCGAGCCGTGAATCAGAAGCAAACTCGCCTGTTGCTTTTTGTCACACAACTTTATTCGATAACTGCCAGCACCACAAAGTACACTCTAGTAGAATGGGTTGGCGCTTCATCTGCATTTACCAGATTTCTTCAGAACCCTGAAATCTGGTAAATGCAGTTATATGTGTGTCTATGTCTTAGGAGGTATTTTAATAAAGGTTAAAAAAATCAGTATTTGCTATTTGACCAAAAAAGACTGTCACTTGTGAATTTAGTTGGCAGTGATGACTAGCTGAGTATGGTAAACCTCAGTCTATTACATTTTTGTGAAGTTTTAACAATGATCTAGACTTTTTGACAGTTAGTGAAGTCAGTTGGTCTTCTCTGAGTTTTAACTATTTGTGTTGCCTATAGTGGCTGGTATTTGCTTCAGATGACTATATGTAGCATTACGTCTGTTTGAATTTGTATTAGTCAGTAGGATAAAGATTGATTTTAAAAAGGGTCTTCTGTCAACTAAACTTGGCAAAAGAGGTAAAAGGTGCAGCCAGGAAAGTCCCCTGATGCCTTTCCATTCCTCAGAGCAGTCAGAAGAGGTAAAACCAAGATTTGGACATTTAATTCTTGCTTGGGATCTGGTGGCTGCTTTGCAGACAAAGAAATGGCTAGTTATCCAAATTAATGGAGCATCTGGAAGGACAACAAGGAAATCCCCTTATATAACTCAAGAAAAACTTAGACTTCCATCTGCACAACCAATTTAAGACCTCCACTCAGTAACCCTCCCTGGCTAGGTCAGTTGCGTTGCTAATATGTAAAGAATGTGAAGAGAAGCCAAGAGTGGGAACACCTTGACTGCTTAAAGATCTCTTAAGCATGCTCTTGACTTCCTGCAAGGATGCTAACTGCTTATTCCTAAATTGAAAAATGGGTTGGGAAAAGTCAGCAACGTTGTTTGTTCTTATTAACACCAAGGCCCAATTGATGGGGCAAGCCGCAAATTGACTTATTCTATCTAAGAAAATCACCTGCCCTCTACCCCTTTGATCAGTCTTAGACTTGGAAAGCCACATACTAACGTGCAAGGATACTAACTACTTATTTCTAAATTGAAAAATGGGTTAAGAAATGTCAGCTACGTTGGCTGTTCTTATTAACACCAAGGCTTAGTGGACAGGCCAAGCCGCAGATGGACTGATTCTAAGAAAATCATCTGCCCTGTACCTATTTGCTCAGCCGTAGACATGGAAAGCCATATACTAACATGCATGAGAGTGACTGTCATGTCCTCCCTGACGCAAGTCATGGGCCACCTCATTGAACATGAGCGCACTTACATGAGGAAGGACAAAAGCACAGTGAATGATAATCACTGTGCAAGACTGTTAAATTTTGGGTTAAAACAGGAAGCAAATGTAGCCCTAGTGTTTTTCTAGCTTCTTTCGAACCAGCATTCAGGTAGGCCCAACCCCTTCACACCAATTCAGTAGACCATTGTTTAGTAACTGGGGCTGGACAAACCAACCATTGTAAAGCAGCTGCTTGAAGCTTTAAGGACAAGGGACAGTCCCCCACTACACATCTGTACACTAAAAAAAACGCAAGACTTACTTGGGTGACCAGTTTCTGTCAGCTTTGTCTGTTGCTCTGTAAGATTTATAAAGTTCTGGGTCGCTGAGGAGTAGGCTCCCTTGTGCTGTTCGCCCAAGCATTAGCCATGAATGAAGGACATCAGTCTTCTTCCAGGAGCCGTAATTGTTGTGGTATCAGAGTAGGCTGTTGCTGTGCCTCCTGAGCTAAGAAACAGAACCTGTGAAACTCCATTTGTAAAAGGCTGTCAACTGTAGAGTTCTCTTTGCCAGGGACATATTTACAACTGTAAGATAGATTGGTACTTAAACAGAGTAAAATGAATTGTCTTAACAGCTGTCAGAATTCTGTATGTTCGAACTGTTTTCTTATTCAAGATGTGTACCACTGCCTTGCTGCCAGATTTGAGAATGAATTATTCTTGAGTTCATCCCTTCAAATGTAAATCTCCACCCCAATGGCAAATATCTCTAAGAAGGTGATGTCCTTTAATACTGCAGAAGGCCACAAAGAGGGGCAAGGTGCTGAAAGCCACATTCTTGTGAGGAAGCCTCCCTTCTCCTTCTGAGTGCTTCATCAGTGAATAGATTCAGTACATCTGCAGAGTAGCAAGTCCTCCATTTATCCTGCCACAGGGCTATCCCGTTGAAGTGTCAAAAAAATAAGCAGCACAACATTAAATTTTCTTTTAACCTCCTAGAAGGGCGAAGCCAGTGATGTTTCCTTTTTGCCCCTTTCAATATGTCTGCTAGATCCCCTTGTAAGGGTCCTGCCTGGCTGAACCACCCAGCAAGAAAAATTGAGCTTACCAAGTAGGGACATGATTTGACTTACTCGAAAGTTTCTGTTGGTTGAAAATGCTTCGAACTCACCCATAACATTCTGATTTTCTGCTCTGGCAACCTAAATGCTTTAGAAGGGATGTCAGTTTCTACGCCTAGAAAAATGATGCATCTTGCAAGCCCCGATATCTTGTCTTCTGCTAGTGGGATCCCTAGATGTCCTTCCATTTCACGGTTAGAGAATCCATTTCAATAGGGATCCCCTGCCAAGGGCAACCTGACATTCTGCTGATATACCAAAACCTTTAGGTTGCTTTAAGTTACACCATACATCACACATATGCTACTCACGTAGCATAGGGCATAAAGGTGACGTCCAGACATACCACCCTCAGAACATTTTGCCGTCAGTTTGAGTGCCATCTTTTGATCGTTGGTCTGAACACCTATTCCGTTGCTGGTTTGCCAAGCCATTGCAGATAAGTGCTCCATTAGGGTTTATTGTATCTTGTCTTTCTTTTTATTTTTTTGTTGCTTGTAGGATTTCATGTCATCCAAGAAGGGTAAATGCCAGTTTGGGAGACAGATTCCCCTTAAAGACCTTGGTGCATCCTACGACCATATGTCCTGTTCAGTCTGACAGGCCTTCATTAACAAGACCCTTCATAGTAGGCTTTCTTTTTTGGCTTTGTTTCTGGAGAATCAACATCTAAAGCTCCTAGCTAAATGAACAGTGGAAGGAACCTCCTGCTCTGAGGGACAGATGTCTGTAAAGAAGACGACCAAAAATCTGGGCTGGATTCTTCTGCTGTTCAGTCTCCACCGGACATCTCTCCCAAGGCAAGTGAAAGCCAGGAGGTTCACCTAGCTCCATTGTTGGATTCTTCAGCCATAACTGGTTTAGAGACTGGCAGGGATCTGACCTTAGGCACGTCCATGGAGGCCTTGCAGATGTCCACATCGGACTATCAGTGGGAGCCGTGACTGATTATTTTCAAGGGGCCTAGGGTTGTTCTTCAAATTTTATTCAGAGAAGATGTCCCTACTGCAGTTATTGAATGCCATCTGAAGCTAGAGCCTTCTATATTTTATAAGACAGACATCCCTTTAAGGAAAAAACAGGAAACTAAACATATTACTCCAGCTCCTAAGGGCCCACAGAGTGAATGGCAAAATTTCACTCAGGGGTTGTTTAATGCTTTACTGGCTTTAAAACCGCCTTAAGGAGTTGATGTCCTTGGTCCTCTACTCCCTTTACAAGACCTGGGGAACAGGATTGCCATGAAGAGGAGGCAGACACAAATGAGGAATCCCTTGCTTACTCGTCTCAGATTCCTTCTTTAGATTATTGGTCTGAGGAAGACAAATCTATTAGTCCTGATACTCCTTTTGAGAAAATTTCTTTTGGTGACACAATCTCTAGAATGATGGAGTTTTTTTTAAATGTTTTTCGTCCTCTCTTCTCCCCAGGACCTCTCAAGGTGTGTACAGACAATACCACAGTGATGTGGTATGTAAACAACCAAGGGAGACAAGGTCCTGTCTTCTTTGCTGGTTGGCAGTCCTAGTATGGGAACATCCTATTCAGTATCAACTGACTCTTCAGGCAGTTTACATTCCCTCAGGTCAAAACATTGTGGTAGATTCTCTGAGTAGGTCCATAACTCAGTCCCATGAATGGATGCTTCACAGGTATGGGTTTCTGGAAATTATCCACCAGTTGGGTACTCCTCAAGTAGATCTTTTTGCCTCCCTTCAGAACAGACAACTTCCTCTGTTTTTGTGCCAGAGTCCTAGGTGCTCTAGTTTGGAATTTGGATGCCCTATCTTTTTCTTGGAAGAGGATGTTTCTTTATGCCTTCCCTCCCCTTTCTCCCATTGCAAAATTTCTGTTCAAAATTCAACAGGATGCTCCCAAAATCTTGCTGGTGAGACCCTTGTGGCCAAGACAGCAGTGGTTCCCTCTTCTTCTGCATTTAGCGAAGGACAATTATCACAAGTTACCTCACATGGTAGAGGTACTCACACAAGACAAGGGATCTCTTATCCATCCCCACCTGTCCACTCTTTATCTGACACTGTGGGTGATAAGATTTTGATTTCACAGACACCTTTTTTTCTGAATGTGCTTGGGGTCCTGCAGGAGGCCAGGAAACCCAGTACTAGGAAATCCTACTTATCCAAATGGAAGAGCTTTTCTATTTGGTGTCTTTCTCATAATATGGATTCACTTTCTGTGAATGTTCCTTTGGTTCTTTCTTATCCGTGTGAACTGCTCAATGCTGAGTTGGCTTATTCTTCTGTTAGGGCCCACTTATCAGCTATCGCTGCTTTCCTGCTTTTATCACCTCTTTTAGCTTCTAGATTTGGAGCCAAACAATTTCTTAAAGGTTTCCTACATAGTAGGCCTCCCAAGAAACCTGTTTTTCCTCCTTGGGATCTTAATTATTTTGGGTGGGGAAATTATCCTTTTGAGCCTAAAGATCTGATGTTGTCAATTTTCACTTTATCATTGACATATGGGGCTCGGTTCCGAGCATTGGAAGTGACTCGGCCATTACTACAGCTCACACAAGCCAAAAAATCTCAAGCTACACCTCTACTCACAATCCTACTCTCCCAGTTACCTCAGATCTCGTTTGCCGGTTTTCTAGACAGATGCATTCACCATAGCTCTCCAGCTAAGTAAATTTTTCTAATATTTTTTCTTCAGATTTTTTTCTCTTCTATTTCCTTGTAATGCCTGTGTTTTTCTCAAAATACTCTTTTTATCTCTATCTTTCTACCCTTGTAATTTTTGTATCTCTCTCTCTCCCTTTCCATACACTTCAGTGTACCTTGCACTATCATTGTTGATAGTCTGTTTTCTGTACAATTCTATGTACCTTGTACTATCATTGTTACTAGTTCCTTTCCTTCTTATTCTTACTTTTCTTTGCAAAAAAAAAATGCTATTTAGTATCCTTTGATTGTGTTCTGTTCTCTCCTTTTTGGTGTAGGTGTGGTGTGTCCTTCTTACCAGTCTTTTTTGTTATGGCTGAAAAATCCAAGGGTCCCTTTGGCTTCAAGAAATACCAGAAGTACAGCCATAAGATTCTGCTCTTGGATTCACACCTTTTGTGTGTGTATTGTTTGGGTCCAGTTCATCTACAGGAAGATTGTAGTATTTACCATAGCTTTAGTCATAGGGGCCCTGTCGAAAGGAAAAATAAGTTAATCCTAAAAGTTTTAATTCCTGCCACCTTTGGAGAGGCCACATCTGCTTATGACAAAAGTAAACCTGATGTTTCTTCACCTTTCTCCTTATCCTCCTTGGAGAAGGCTACAAAGAGGTCTGTCGGTACCATCATCTCCTTCAGTGCCAACACACAAAAAATTTGAATCTGATGGATACTGGAGTCTAAGGCTTTGGTACCGGAAAAATCATCTGCACTGACCATTGCTACTGATGCTAAAGTTTTGACACAGAAGTCTTTGGTACGCCAGCAACGTCCATCTTTGGCTCAAGAAGTATTGCTTCCTAGTTCTTCCTCGATACCAATTACATCGGCACAGAGTATTAATACAGTAGAGCAAGTTTTGCCTAGGACAACTTACTCCCCCTCCTTTTGTGGGTGAATTACCTGAACTTTTTCTACAAAGGCCTAAATCATCATCTCTAACGTTCATCCATTTCACCAAAAGTCTTACAGAAGTCAGTGTGGAGAGACTGGTGAATAAAATTCTGTGGGCAAGAGGATATACAGGACTCCCTTTGGGTCCTACCCATATGGGTTTAGGAGCTTGATCCTTCCTTTATCTCTTTAACTACTCCTCCGACCTCCTCCAAGGTATTAGAGTTTCCAGCTAGTAAATGGAAGAGATTGGGCTCGTGAAAGGGATATTGACCCCTTTCCTGCATCTGTTTATAACATTTTAGATCTTTTAGCTTCTCTTTTCAATGCAGGAGCTTCCCCAACTACCATTAAATTTCAGCAAGCAGCTATTTCAAATTTCCATAATGGTTTGGAAGAATGTTCCTTGGTTTCTGATAAACTTTGTAAATCCTTTTTAAAAAGGACAGTATTGTTGAAACCTGCTTTTAAGGATCCTACTCCACCATGGGATCTAAATCTAGTGTTACAAACCATTGTGCATTCCCCTTTTGAACCATCTGCAGACTGTGATCTAAAGTATTTGTCATGGAAAACTTTATTTTTGATGGCAATAACCTCTGCCAGAAGGATTTCAGAAATCCAAGCCTTATTATGTAGACTGCCTTTTTTCACAAAGGCAGAGTTTCCTTAAGTACAAATCCCACTTTTCTACTTAACGTAGTGTCAGAGACATATATAAATCAGACTATTAATCTACCAGTATTCTTTCCCAAGTTTACGAACAAAGGTGAATAATGTTTGCATTTGTTAGATGTTCACAGACAATTCCATTTTTATCTACACAGAATGAAAGAGAAAAGAAAATCTGACCAACTGTTTGTCTCATTTTCAAGTGCAAGGTCTGATAAACCAGTCAGCAAGGTGACCTTAGCCAGATGGCTCAAAGATTGTATATTCTTCATCTATAACAAGAAGAAAGTTGATTTGCCTAGGTCTGTTTGGGCACATTCTACAAGATGTGTAGCCACTTCAGCAGTTTTCCAGTCCAGAGCTTCAATGGATGATATATGTGCAGCAGCAACTTGGGCTTCTTCCCATGCTTTTATTACTCATTACAAATTGGATTTGGTCTCTAGGGTAAGAGCATCCTTTGGTTAAGCAGTGCTCAGGAATGTCCTTCCGTGAATCCTCCAAAGGTCTAAGGTTGCTGGGGCTCTGCCCCATATATTAAGGATAAAATGAAAATTGACAAAATCAGATAAAGATGTTATTTACTTATCATACGTTCCATCTGTGTTGCCCATTTGAATTTATCTTTGACTCCCCTCCCTCCATTCCCCCGGTCTTTGAAGACCCTTTGGTGGAACAGACAATGTTCATATAACTTTATCGTATTCATTAAGGCATAGCAGGTATGGTTTCCATGAAGGCTTCCTTATCTGTGACTTTAAATCTCTAATCTGCAAACTCGATCTGAGGTAACCGAGAGAATAAGATTGTGGGTAGCGGTGAAGCTCGAGGGTTTTTGCCCTGTGTGAGCTGTATTAATGGCCTTGTCTCTTCTGATGCTCAGAACCGAGCCCCATATGTCAAGGATAAATGAAAATGGACAACCCAGATGGAACTTTATGGTAAGTACATAACTTCTTTTTTTCAGCTTCCTTTCAACATTGTTCTTGGAAGACTGTACGTATGTTATCCCTTACTTCTGCAAGACAGGTGTCTGAGCTTCAAGCCCTTAAGCTTGTCCTCCTTTTCTGGCTTTTCATAAAGACAGAGGGTGCCCTTTCTTACTACTCTTTCTTTTACACCCATGGTGGTAAGTGAGTTGTTCCTTAATCAGTCTATTCATTTGCCCACTTTTTTCCCTTCTTTGCAATCTGCTAGTGAGAAGGTGTTGCACATGTGTGATGTGCATAGACAACTCAGATTTTATATAGATAAGACTAAGACTTTTCATAAATCTGATCATGTCTTTTTGTTTCTTTTTATCCTAGGCTAGGTCCTTAGGATTGACTGTATCCAAGCAAACTAATTCTTCTTGGATTTCTAAAGCCATTTCTTTTTGTTATTCCTTTCATGGCAAGAGCATTCCTTCTTCTGTTAAGTCTCATTCTACTACTAGAGCTGTGGCTTCTTCTGGTGCTTTTTTCATGGGTTTGGATACTAACGCTATTCTTGAGGAAGCTACCTGGACTTCTGTGCATAGATCTACCAAGCACCACAAGTTGGAAGGAATATCCAGAGATAGAGCTGATTTTGTCAGGGCCATCCTTCATGGCTTCCTAGAGAGCTCTGCTGGTCCTTCCTCCTCCCAAATTCTTTCCTGAACTTTAGCACTCTCCCTATTGTAATGAATACTGCAAAAATTAAATGGGATGACAGTACAGTTGTGCAAAATCTTACCATAACAATAGATGTCCTTCTCTTCACTGTTGCAGTATTCACTCTCTCTGTCCCCTGTTCCATTTCTCTTCTGGATGTACTGATTATCTGTGTATTACTTGGACTGGCATTCCTACTGGAGCTCTCAGCTCTGAGGGTAGTATGTCCAGATGACCTACGCTATGCAAGGAGCATATGTGTGACATATTGCATACCTTGAAGCAATCTAAAGGTTTTGGTATACTGGCCGAATGCCGGGCCGCCCTTGGCAGGGGATCCCTATTGTAACAAATACTGCAACAGTGAAGAGAAGGACATCTACTATTACGGTAAGATTTTACACAACTGTACTTTCCAAGCACAACTCCATGAACATTTCTAAATCCTGTTGGTTATGCTTTATTCCCCTGCAGTTAGGAAATCATCCAAGTAATGCGCTGCTGCCGTTTTGTCACTTTGCACTCCCAACACACTTGCATTGTGGAGCTGAACAACTCAAAAGTAGCGCACGCAGAGGCACACTTCATAGGCTTTGCAGTGTCAACATACAAGAGCCCATTAAATTAAAAGTGTAGTCTAGGCCAAAATCTTCCCTTCTGATGGAGAGGAGTCTGAAAGCTGATTTTATGTCTAGCTTAGCCAGCCAAAGGTCTTGGAATGATCTCATAATCTTGGTAGCTGTACGGATGAAGCTTAGTTAAGACCCCCTGCCCTCGCCAACAGTAAGCCATATATTTGTGTATTTCTGGTCCCACTTAAGTTCCTTCCCTGAGCATTAAGCTTCCTAAACTTTTGATCATAAACCAGCCAGGCTGCCCCCCCCCCCCCACACACACATATGATATGCCTCCCTCATCAACAATACACATGAAATGAGGGGCAGAGCTAACAACTGCTCCTTCTCTAACCATGCCGCTGCATATAATAGGAGGCCAACTAACCAGTTATCCCAAGGTTTAATTGTTATCCCAAGGTTTAATTGTTACCTTGCAGTTTCTGACCTTCACTAGCACTGATATCTCCACTGCTAGGTCTTTTTCTCCAGTCTTCTTGGCTTCCAACAGCCTCTGAATGCCCTCACTGTCCATTAATTTAAAAACATCTATGAACTCCTCTTTTAGTATCCTGTCTTTGATAGAATTAGGTATATGTGCAGTTAATAGGTTGGTCATAACCATCTGTAGTTGTAATTGCGTGGTTGCCCTCTACTAACGAAGGTGAAAGTGTATGAAGGAGCCTAACATACTCGCTGCTGTGACCTAGCTGCCCCCTCACAGCCTGAGCAGAAGAGTTCAGGGGCTCCATTCTTAAGATTAATGCATTAAGGTTGTTGCTAATCAAACCAGATGCACACTTCATATTAGTAGCTGTAGCTGTAGCTACCCCTCCAAAACCTTTCTCCAGAACAAGGTCAAATAATCTTCCTTTGCTGCTTTCTGGCAGGGACTCAGTAAAATTATTTAAATATTCATCCTGGGAATGGTACAATATTATCGCATTAAAAGCTGCATTATTGTTAACAGTACCCTCACTGCCTGGTGGTACTTCCCCTTTGCCTACATTTTCCCTGCTGTTGCCTTTAACTGTATCCACAACATTAACTGCCACTTTCTTTGTACTTTTCTTAGCTATTTTTGCTGGTATCTCAACTGTATGCTGTACATAAAGCCTTGCAAAGGTTCAACCTCTTTTTGGAATGGACACAGCAACAGGTACCTTGCTCCCCAACTCTTGAAACAACTCATCTGTCTATGCAGTAATCACATCCCATCTGGGAAGGGCTGAAGCACCTGGGGAGAGAAAGAAAATTGAGTCAAACAATAACTTACAAAGCGAGTGAGCCCCTTCCTAATAACTGCCCTATTAAGCCCAAAAAAGGTGTGGGGGTCTTTAGAACACAGCTAAACCCCAGCCTAACAAAATTAAGATTAGAGTGAGTATAATAAACAAGCCTCTTAAAGCAGCTGGTCCAGTTGGCCCCCACCGCCAGCAGCCCCGCAATCTTGCTTGGCCTTCTGTTCACTGAACTTCCCCCTACCTCTTTTTATATATATTTTTTTATATATGAAGTTCCTTGTTATGGTGGAAGTGAAAATACATATGTTTACCTGTGAGGCTGCAATCTGGGTTCAAACCTGCATCACCTGCCCTCTTTCTTTCACTAAATTACTTTTGCAGCTTGTGCCACAGAGTTATAAATATATCCCATGGAGAGTATATCATCATACTTAGTGATGGTCAAAGGGACATGACTGCACCCTGCCCGGTTTAACTCTCAGCCCTGTCTTATCTCATGGCATTGTCTGCACTTAAAATTCATACTGCATTAACTCTATTTAGCAACAGCTGCAGACCGACAAAGTATACTGCTAACAGCCATATGGTCATCAATAATAACAAATAAGGAATGAAACCAGAAATAATGAAGTTATTAAATATTAGCAGTGATAAATTAAGGCATTGCAGGCAAAGCAAATACAAACTAATACCACTGAATAAAAGTCCCTTACTTTAATAAATGTCATTATTTATTAAGCACAACTACTAATTCTTTAATATATATATATATATATATATATATATATATATATTTTTTTTTTAAAGCTAATATTAGAGAATAAGCGTGGCAAACCTGCAACTTCACCAACCTCCGGGGCATCCCTGAAAACCAGAACGCTTGGGAGGTATTGTGTGGCAAGACCCCATAGATTTTATTGTATATGAACCATTAAAATAGTATTTTTAAAAGTGCTACTCTGTATAGCCACCTTCAGTCTGAAATAAAATGCTCCCAACTCTGGACTCCCTGTAAATTCCTCCTCAAAATACTACAAAGACAGTGGACCATGACAAAGACTAGATATTATTTGATATATACGTGTGTGTGTGTGTTTATGTATGTGTGTGTATATATATATATATATATATATATATATATATATATATATATATATATATTTAGCCAGTCAATACCACTGTCCAAGCTCTGCTACCTAAATGTTCACCTTACCTTCATCAAGTTGTAATGCAAAAACTTAAAGTAAATGGAAAAAAAAACTTATTTATGTACTTATAACAGGCTGGTAACACATACTCAGTATGAGGAAGAAGACACCATAAAATAGCTATCAACTTTCCATCTCCATAGTGAGAATCATTGCCTCACATAATGTGGAACAAATGGGCAATATGTGAAACATATACTAACAGTTTGCTAACAGTTCGGCTAGGAAGCTTATAAAATGGTTAAAATGTGATATTAACTGACAGAATATTTTTTTTTATAAATTAAGATTCATTTCTATTTACCATGGCTATCAGTAAAAATTGAATAACACAGAATGTGTGATGGACCCTTTCAATGCGGAACTTCAAAGAACATTAGCTTTTAAGACCCCAACTGAGGAACTTTTTTTTTTTTTTACAATTTTATGCAAGTATATACTATTAGCTTAACATGACTCTTACAGCCAAACAGCTATGTACTCACAACTTCCCTTTATATATATATATATATATATATATATATATATATATATATATATGATCACTACTAAATCCCGAATACTTACATTACCGAATCCCGAGACCAGATAACCAAAAGATGAGAAGACCGCAAGACCAGAAGCGTGAAATTTGAAATACCAAACATACACCACACACATACACATACCTTCACCCAAACCATAAACACACAAACCTACACTAGAGAAAAGCAATGGGGGGCAAATCTCCCTGCACCCCACCCCCACTTAAATATTCTAACTCCAGGGTCGCACTACACAGACAAACACACACAAACACAACCACACACCTACACATCACAGTCACAACACACGCACACATACTAAAGCCCTTAATCAACACAACCAAACATAGATACTTACCTAGCTTCCTGACATCTCCGTACTTCACGATTTTGAAATTTGCGCTTCTGGTCTTCAGGCCTTCTCGTCTTTCGGTTTTCTGGTCTTGGGATACTGGTCTTTAGTAATGTAAGTATTTGGGATTTAGTAGTGATCTGAGATATATATATATATATATATATATATATATATATATATATATATATATATATATACGTGTGTGTGTGTGTGTGTGTGTGTATATATATATATATATATATATATATATATATATATTTCCTTTTTTGTTTCCTTAAAATAAACAATTTCATATCAGTATACAAGCCTAGAGAAAATAACTGTTATAGTCAAAAAAGACTATCATTCTGTCTGAAAACAATCCATCTTCTTGGTCACAGGTGACTGAGTCCTCCATGAGGGAAGAAAATGCCAGTGGTAATGACTGTAGACATGTTGGCTGAAAATGCAGTCAAGTGCTCCATAGGGAAGACTGAAACCTCCCTTTCCCACGGTTTACAGTTGTCTTGCGGCTCCTTGACAACTGTGTTGCTCCTGTAATCTGCAAATATACATGGGTGTGGTATAGATACATAAAGACTATGTAATGTAGGCCTTCTGCATTACATCTTGCTCTCTAAACATTTAGAATATTATGCCACAGCCACATGGCAGTAGGCATTAGCATGTCAAATATGATGACTCTTAGCACTGAAAAATATCTACCCAGTAGTAGTGTTTAGTGTACACACAAACAAATAGGGAAAAAGGAAAGGCAGCAGTATTTACCAGCTTGACTATCCTGGGGAGAAAGGATTTTGCAGAAACTATACATTTTAAGTTGTAATTAAATAAATAAATAGTAAGTGGTGTTAATACTAAATTAAATTACTTCTGATTCTTTGTTATTTTGTGCAGTTTCAAGCCACTAAAGTAATTATTACCTCTAGCATTGTGGTGTTCCTTGACAGTTTTTCAATACTAATGTTGTAAAGTTTATTATTTATGAATGTCACAGAGTGGCCCTTTGCTGTTAACAATTATTTAAAAGGATGTGCTCCAGAAAGATGGTTTACCTTTCTCTTTTCCTGTCTGAGGTAGCTTGTGCCTGAGTTTCTTACAATCATCATATCAGATATTTGGCTATGTTTCGTAAGGTATGACATAAACTGCGTTATTCAAAGAGGCAAAAAGTCCCCATCTGATTAAATCTGCCCACATCTGGTGACTGTTATCTAGTAACTTAAAGGATGTTCTAAAATCTACAAGTAATGCAGAAAAAATTGACTGTTGCATTGAACACATGCATCTCCCATAAACTAAACACTATTTAAAAGACAGTCCAATGTATAAGTACTGTCCCTTAACCCAATCTCTTTATTCTGCAGACTACTGTTTAATTCTATTTTCCTGTTTATCTTTGTGAAACATACAGTTTCAAGATTTTCAGAGAGACATCTATACAGATAGTCAATTCTTATTTGAATCTTTGTCTCTAACATACTGGAACCACTGTCTAAAATTCTCAGTTACAAAGAATTGAATTATTTTCTTGTATTTTTATTATACAATTTGATTAGAAAAGGACACAATCCTGGATACATGTATATTCTGGCCTGATATTACCAAAACTGGATGCTTTATTTGGTTTTATTTTTCTGTGTGCCACCACAGTCTTCTTACTTTACTAAAAGGCTATGGCCATGTGAACAAGACAGATATAACCACGTTTTCTGTCTACAGATCAGTAGAAATATGTTTCCAGTTTGTGTCATTATTTTTCCCAGTATGTAGTCTCTCCTGATTTCTAACCTTCATCTTCTAGAATGACTGCTTACATTTTAAAACACTGAAAGCACTTCTTTGTTTCAGTACTGAACCCTTTTCTTTTTAGTCATAAGCTTCTTATAGGTAGTTTCTCAGATTCAAGAGGATTTTCCATACCTTTCTGTTGTTCATTTCTTTCTTAGGACGTTATCAACCCAGATTAACTTCTCAACAATCAAGGTTAAGACAGATTTTCCAATTGTAGATCTACTTCACTGTACTCTTCTTTCTCTCTAATCTTACCTGTGGTAGGACAATAGTGTTAAATGTTTTTATTTCTTTGAGAATACCATGTAATTGTGTTCAATTTGAGATGATCTTTTCATACCTTAATAGATGTTGGCCATAATGGAAAAGTTCATACAACTGTTCAGAGTACCTCAAAACTCTCACGTTTATTATCTCTCATTTTTAAGCCCTTTTGCTCTAGTATAGCTGTTTTCTTTGTTAAATAGTTGACAGTGTGGGCACTGTTTACTCTTAAAATTAATTAGAAATATGTCCTCATGTATGGAGCATTCCATGAACCAGTCAATCAGTGAGTATCCATTCTTAGAACAGATAATAGATAATAATGTATATTCCTCAACCAGACAAGCATTGAGCATCCTTTCTTCAAACACATAAATAGTTTATATTATTCTCCAATCAGTGTGATTACTACTGGTAATAATAAACTTGCAGGCCTGAAAGTGCTCACATGTTCATCTTGATGCCATCAGGTTACCTCTTCTTCACATACATCTGTAAAGTGTCATTGAATGACTTTTTATCATATTCACCAGATTTAGTTAAAGTGACATTAAAATGTCTTGCATGTTGGTAATTTGTGGGCTACCTCCTAGCAATACAACCATCTTATCTTTAAAATATAACCATGTGGCATCTTAGGTGGCATCTTAGGTGTATAAATATTATACACTCATAAGTAATGGTATCACTTTGCATTGAGGTCTAGGAGCCTCTAATAATGCAACTTCTCTCACTCCAAACAATTTTTCTGTATAGCATGTAGTCATTTAAATAAATCTTGAAGGTGTTTAATGTTTTTGCATTGTTTACTTTTTGGGGCAGTCTGTTTTGCAATCTTGGGATATATTGAGAAATGAAATAATCTCTTTTAACAGTTTTATTGCTACCTTGTATTATGGACTTCAATTTCTGATTTTGTAATAATGTTTCTCCAAAGTTAGGCCAAAAACATTCCTTAATAATGAACGTTTCACTGCTTTAAAAGTTAAGCAGAGGTTGCCTCTTAATATAAATTGGTATAATATGATAAATAATTTTAGTTCCTTTAGTCTCTTACAGTAATCCAGTTATTTAACACCATTTATCCTTTTGGTGAACCTATTTTTATACATTCCAGTGAATCAGTTCCTTTAAAATCATACTACAAAAACAAGTTCAATAATAAGTTTCACCAATGATTTGTATAATGTGAGCAGAGTAACTTCATCTTTAGACATTAAAGTAGTAAGAAGTAGACCAGCGTTTTTCATCACTTTTTGTTTTATATCAGTAATGTTTTTTGGGAGTAAGTCTTTTTACCAGTTATGGCTCCAAAGTCCTTTAGATTTCATTTATCGTAGATTTTCTTGTCCCAACCTAATCTTGGTCTGTATTTGTACTAGATGAAATGACTTTACACTTTGTATTAAACATCAAGCCTTTACTTTTAGGTTGTTTTAATTTGATTTAAGGAAGAATTTGGTTTGAGTAAATACTCTGTTTCTGTGGGTTTGCTTCTGTCTTGCAGTTATCTGCATACTTACTTACCCAATAATTGTTAGAAGTTGGAATATTAGAGAATGTAAAACTGAAAAGCATTGGTGCAGTATTTTTAACACCTTTATTAAATTATCACTTAAGACATAGGCAAACATACATTAACAGGAAAGAAAATAAACCGTAGTGATATTTTTTTCCATTTACATACATTATACATTGCATAGCTTTTCTTTCTTTGTAACTGTCATCATTCCAATACTCACATAACTTGCTAAAGTCTTGCCTTCCTTTAAATGTCACGCCTCCTCCTCCTTAGGAACATTATTCTAGCATTGGGCCCAACATTGAGCTCTATGGTACTCCTTTAGTTCTCCCCCTTGCTGCCTTATCACCTTCTGTTGCAACTGCTTGCTCCCTAGTGATCAACCACTTCCCTTTCCATCTAATACTATATATGGGTTACCTTGGAGTTTACAGTTTTCCTGTCTGCCCATGATATTTAGTATCAATTGCTTTAGAAGCATCTAAATACACCACTACACATCCTTTACCTTGATCAGTCAGACTAGAAATCTTGTCATAAAACCAAATTTAAATGTCCATTCATAAAACAGAATTGTGTTTTATGAGTTTTAAGACCATGTTTTCATACAGGTTGATTAAGCGAGCCACATTCAAAACATGTACCAGGTAGGGATGTCAAGCTAATATGATGATAGCTGTTAATTGTCTTGTATATTACCACCTGTGTAAGTAGGAATCACATATGAATTTATCCAGTCATCAGGGTCTGTTCCCCTTTTCAGTACCTTATTAAACATTAGAGTTAATGGGTGAGCTAATTTTTCTGTCATCCTGTTAATTAAATTACTAGAAATGCCATTACACCCCACAAAGCAGGTCTTTTTGACCTTTTTTATAGTCTGGTTCACTTTGTCAACAGTCAACCCTTTCACCACAAGCTCACTGAGTTTTAGCTGTTGAAAAGACAGCCCTGCCAACTACCAAGCAAGTCAGTATACAACATGTTGAATTATGAGATGAGATAGTGACAGTTTGCAAACATCTTAAAATAAGCATCCTCCACATTACACATTGCCTGTTACTATAAATACTACTTCTGCTGTCATGCTGTTGTGGAGAAAGGAAAAATATTGAAAGTTCTTTACATAGAATGTTATCCCTCAGTCTGTGATACTGCTCAACAAAACTGGTCCTGATGTATTGTTGTTCTTAGTGCGAGGGACAATCAGTTTGAGAATGTCAACAGCATAGCTGTCAGTGAGTCATCTACTAAAGACTGCATCCAATATAACTATCTTGCAGGAGAAAGTTTACCTTCAGGAAATTTGCACAGGATTGGTTAACTTCTGAATTATTACAAAGATCCGGCTTGATGCTATTAAAGCACATGCTATTCAGACAAATGTTTTTCTTTTTAGTTAGGAAAGCCATGAAAAATATGCCCTGGCAGCTACTGTCTGCATGTAAGCAGATTATGGCATGGGTTTTAACAAATTATTAGCATTCTGTGTGTATCCAGGCTGTATTCAATGTTAGGATCTTCTGACACGTTTGATCTCTTACGGAACCATAAGTACTCCTTTCATTGCTTCTTTCCAGCTGGTTTTACTGTGGCTAGCTGAAATGTGCATTATGTCTTAGACTCCAGAGGTATGGATAAGTACATCAACGATGCAATTCGATCAGCATCCCAGATGCAAATTAAAAATAACAAAACCTTTCCCATTTAAGGTGCAGCTCAATATCTGATTGCTAATAGAGATTGAGTATAATTATGGCATTAGGATGAGTTATGCATTAACACTTTGGAGAACACTTTTGTTATTGCAAAGAAGCACCCTTCAGTTTTATAAACATCAGCTGTTTGATTCCCAGAGCTTCACTGCACACTTAACCGATTTTACCTACAGAAGATTTGCATTTTTTATTTTATTTTACTTTATTTTGCATTTGATAATTGGGAAGGTCCAGCTGGGCAAATCATGTTTTCAGTAGTTGCCCAGAAACAACAGCAACACAAGGAATTATAACAGCACCAATATCAGCAAACATCAACATTAAATGAAACATCAGTAACGTTTGCTAATTGTGTAAACACGGTTCTAAAGGAAAAATAAGTGACTTACTACAGTTTAACTAAGTGTCAGCTTACCTGTTTGTTTGCTTGATTGCTTGTCAATGAGTGTAGAGCTCATTTGTGTAGACTTTTTCTCAAATACAGCCCGGCTACACTGTTTGTTTAATTAATTTGTTCAGAGTCACGCTGTAGCAAAAGAAGGCTGTGGGAATCAAAACTTGGCTTACAGGATGAACAACAGCTCAAGACCTTAATTGTCTTAACTGCCAGAAAATCTATAATAAAGTTACACATACAATACATTAAATTTATAATGAAAGTGATGGTATGGTCTGTTGACTTATTTATTAATATATGTATCTGTATTACAGGTAGCATATTTGTGCATGCTTTTTTTATGTTTATTCATATGTTTAGCCCTGCTTATGTAGTTGTTCAGGTTATTTTTATTGGGTGCTTGCCTTGATTTTCAGGTTGGGAACCACCGCATTTTGAGCTACACTTCAACTGGGCTAGCTTTTGTCATTTTTGAGTTATGTATTGGTGAAACCCTATGGGCAAAACTGGCTTATTCCACTAAAACAACTTTCTTTTTTTTTTTTTTTTTTTTTTTTATCTGCAATGATACATTTTATTTGTGTATTGCTATTCATTCCATTGCTTTTGTTGCAGGAAAAATAGACTATTAACAAAACTCAAGGCAGTTAACATGAGGAGTAGTTCAAACAGAGTGTTAAGGACAGCAGCAGCATGATTCGTACATAGTCTTTGCACGCATGGTAAAAAATTCATAAGATGTCTCATTTCTTCCTGTCCTCTGCATCTTGCTCTGTTACACCAACCACCTGCATGTCCTCTCTCACCACATCCATAAACCTTATCTTAGGCCTTCCTCTTTTCTTGTTACCGGGCAGCTTCATCCTTAGCATCTTTTTCTCAATATACTCTGCATCCCTCCTCAGCACATGTCCAAACCAACGTAATCTTGCCTCTCTGCCTTTGTCTCCAAACCTGGGCTGACCCTCTAGTGTACTTATTCCTAATCCTGTCCATCCTCGTCACACCCAGTGCAAATCTTAACATCTTCAACTCTGCCACGTCAAGCTCTGACTCCTGCCTTTTTGTCAATGCCACTGTCTCCAACCCATATAACATAGCTGGTCTCACTACCCTCTTGTAGACCTTCCCTTTCACTCTTACTGGTACTCGTCTGTGACAAATCACTCCTGACACTCTTCTCCACCCACTCCATCCTGTCTGTACTCTCTTCTTCATCTGTCTTCCACACTCACTATTACTCTGAACTGTTGATCCCAAGTATTTAAACTCATCCACCTTCGCCACCTCTACTCCCTGCATCCTCACCATTCCTTTATCCTCCCTCTCATTCACACACATATATTCTGTCTTAGTCCTGCTGACCTTCATTCCTCTTCTCTCTAGAGCATATCTCCACCTCCCCAGGGTCTGCTCCACCTGTTCCCTACTCTCACTACAGATCACAATGTCATCTGCAAAGATCATAGTCCACGGGAACTCCTGTTTGATCTTGTCTGTCAATCTGTCCATCACCATTACAAATAAGAAAGATCTCATAGCTGAACCTTGATGTAATCCCACCACCACTTTAAATGCATCCGTTAATCCCACTGCACTCCTCACCGCTGTCACACTACCCTCGTACATATCCTGTGCCACTCTTACATACTTCTGTAACACTCCCGACTTCCTCATACAATACCACAACTCCTCTCTAGGCACCCTGTCATATGCTTTCTCTAAATCCACAAAGACACAATGTAGCTCCTTCTGATATTCTCTGTACTTCTCCATCAACACTCTCAAAGCAAAAACATCGCACCTGTAGTGCTCTTTCCTGGCATGAAACCATACTGCTGATCACTAATCATCACCTCCCTTCTTAACCTAGCTTCCACTACTTTTTTTCCATAACTTCATGCTGTGACTGATCATTTTAATCCCTCTGTAGTTACTACAGCTCTGCACATCACCCTTATTCTTAAAAATCGGTACCAAAACACTTTTTCTCCATTCCTCAGGAATCCTCTTACTTTCCAAGATTTCATTAAACAATCTAGTTAAAAACTCCACGTCCATTTCACCTAAACACCTCCATGCTTCCACAGGTATGTCATCTGGACCAACAGCCTTTCCGTTCTTCATCCTCTTCATAGCTATCCTTACTTCCTCCTTGCTAATCCACTGCAGTTCATGATTCACTAGCCACACATCATCCAACCTTCTCTCCCTCTCCTTCTCTTCATTCAACAGCCCCTCAAAGTACTCTTTCCATCTGCTCAACACACACTCCTCTCTTGTGAGTATGTTTCCCTCATTATCCTTTATCACCCTTACCTGCTGTACATCTTTACTAGCTCGGTCCCTCTTTCTAGCCAATCGGTACAGGTCCTTTTCTCCCTCCTTAGTGGCCAACCTTTTATACAACTCGTCATACGCCTTATCCTTAGCCTTCGCCACCTCTCTTTTTGCCATGCACCTCATCTCCTTATACTCTTGTCTACTTTCTTCATCTCTCTGACAATCCCACATCTTCTTCGCCAACCTCTTTCTCTGTATACTCTCCTGTATGTCTTCATTCCACCACCAGGTCTCCTTGTCCTCCTTCCTCTTTCCAGATGTCACACCAAGCACCTTTCTGGCCATCTCTCTTACTAGCTCTGCTGTAGTTACCCAGCTATTCGGTATCTCTTCCCTGCCACCCATTGCCTGTATTAACTCTTCCCTGAGCATCACCTCACAATTACCATTTTTCAATTTCCACCATTTGATCCTTGGTGCTGCCCTCACACTCATCCTCCTCTTCTTAATCACCAATGTCATCCTACAAACCACCATCCTATGCTGCCTAACTACACTTTCCCCTGCCACCACTTTACAGTCTCCAATATCCTTCAGACTGGCCCTTCTACATAAGATATAATCCACCTGTGTGCATCTTCCTCCACTCTTGTATGTCACCCTATGCTCCTCCCTCTTGTTAAAATACGTATTCAACACAGCCATGTCCATCCTTTTCGCAAAATTCACTACCATCTGACCTTCTGCATTCCTTTGTTTAACACCATACCTACCCATCACTTCCTCATCGCCTCTGTTCCCTTCATCAACATGCCCATTGAAATCTGCTCCAATCACCAGTCTCTCACTAATAATGGGCCATAAAAGTTTCCATACCAAAGGGAAGTCAGTCTGAATGTGACTGCCATGACTCCTTTCACCATACTGTGTTAAAGCACAAGCCAAACCAAAAACTCCTTACTGCAGCAAAAGGAAGGTCCCAGCAGCCAAGCACAAGCCCATAAAAAGGCCAAGGCATAGTTAGTAGCTAAGTCCACAATACGAACTCTTCTTTATTTAAAAACAGCAAACAGCAAAAATAACGTAAAGCGCTTTTCGAAGTTTCAAGTGTAAAGCAACTCATTAAATACCCTACCCAATGTCTAATTAACACTCCTGCAATTAATTCATTAAATTAATACCAACCATTTCAATATGATAACTTTGCAATTCAGTGTCAAACAGTGCTGCAATCCTGTTTACATTCACATTTCTAAATGCAATGCTTCAGTCAATAATCTCAACATTCCGGACTTTACTACAGCAGCTTTAAACCTAAGGTTCTAACAAACCTTCACTAAAAGATTAAATCCATATTTGGTTTAGTATGATTTCAAACCTTTACGGCTAGCTGGATACATATCTAGTTAAATGCAGTCCATTACAACTGATACATTTGCAAACTGAAATAAAACAGTTGTGTTACCTGTCTATCCATACTCGGGTCGTAACCAACATTCTTTTGATATTACAATATCCAAGTTGGAAAAATATTTTTTGTCCTTTAGTCATTAAAAATAGTTGAACTGTTTCTATCATTGTTGACTAATTGTTACAATTCACCTCCACCTTGTCAGTTACGAGTATACGTAACAACACTACGTAGTGGAGTCTGCATTTAAAGCAGCAGTACCGTACTTAGTAAGCTCCGCTGTAACCTGTTCCACACGGACACCCAAAGCCTGGATAGCGGTATGGTCAATTAAACCCGTTGCAGTTGGGTGTTCTAAAGTGTTTCACAATTTAAATGAATGTTTAGCAATTGTGCTATTTTGTTTCAAGGTTTGGGTGCTGTAAAGATGTTCATACACCCTTTCCGTAAATTTCCGATCTGTTTTTCCTATGTAGAAAACAAGGCAATTCTGGCAGCACGCCAAATAAACCACATCTTTTATATTGCAATCAAATCTCTGTGGAGTCATATAGTCCATCCCTCTGATGTTGAATCTTTCCCCTATGTCCATGTATGGACAATATGTACATCTACCACATTTAGTCATACCTACTTTTACTATCCTTTGCCTATTTTCTTTCTTTTTTGATAATAAACACTTAAGGTTGTTACCTCTTCTAAACACTACTTTGGGGGGAGGGGGGGTCTTTCACTTTACAGGTCAATACAGCATCTGATCTAATAATCTCCCAATTTTTATAGATGATCTCTCTGATGTTATAACCATCCAAACTAAACTTTGTGGTTAGGTTAACCCCGACCAAAGAAGCTTTTTCTGTGATTTTATCACTAATTTGGGAGCCCTGTTGACTTAATTCCTGTATATCAAACAGGATGGGTTGGTAAAGGCCTCTCGATCTTTTCCCTTTTACCTCCTCGGTTAGTTCCCTGATCATTTGGGTGGGATATCCTCTTTTGGAAACATATTTCCTAACCTATCACATTCTCGTGAAAAGTCGTCTTCCCTAGTCACCATGCGGGCAGCCCTGACTAATTGTCCTTTTACTACAGACCTCCTTTGAACCAAAGGGTGGCAGCTAGTAAAATGAAGGAAGGCTTTAGAATATGTGTCTTTTCTATACATGTTTGCAAAATAGCTGTTTTTATGTAAGTCCTTATTCAGTAAGACATCCAAATAGGCAATATTAGTTTCATTATATGTGAAAGTAAATTTTAAAAATGAAGTTGTATTATTAAAGTAGTACACTAGGTTTTCCATCTCTTTCACTTTCCCATCTATCAGTATGAAAATATCGTCCAGGTACCTAGTATAAAATTAGGTACCATGAACGCAAATTCCCTGTCCCAATATGCATGATCAAATTAGCAAAACTAGCCCCGCATGGTGACCCCATGGCTTTGCCTGTTGTTTGGGCATAGAATTTTCCACCAAATGTGATGTAGTTGTTTGACAAGACCAGTTCTACCATTTCTGCCAAGAGACTAATTTCATCATTAGGTGCTCCTAGCTCATATAGTAGCAATCTAAGCCATTCAATTCCTTCCACATGTGGGATAGACGTGTAAAGATCCTTCACGTCAATTGTCAAGAAGTTCAGATTATGTCTGAACTTCAACTTTTGGATGTTAGCTAAAAATGACCAGGAATCTTTACAAACCTGTGGCTGTGACGTTACATATTTTTTCAACTGAAAGTCTATGTATTTTGCACAAGAGTATGTTATAATTCCCCTAGAATCCACTAAAGGTCTCATAGGGAGATCATTAATGCATTTAAGGATTTTGGGGATTCCAAATAGGATCGGAATTCTGGGGGCTGGCATGCCAATGTAATTATATATGTCTGCATCAATTCTGGCCTCTATAAACAGTTCTTCTATTAGTGACCGAATCCTCCCATAGGCCATATTCAGTTAATTAAGTGACACTTCTCTATAAGCGTCTGTTCATATGATTTTCTCCATTCTTAGTTGATAATCATTGTTATTCATTATAACTAGCCCTCCACCCTTGTCCGGCTGCATCACCCTAACTTGTGCTTCCTGTAAAAACCTAATTGTCTGCCATTCCACTTTGGTTGTGTTATTGTGCCTATCTGTACCTATTCTTTGAATATCAAGTAAATTATACAGGTCTAGTTCACACATTTGTTCATACAATAACAAAGTAGGGTAAATTTGTGGACAAAATGTGCTAGTTATATAGAATGGGTTATTTACATTGTTCTCTTGGCCAAACAAAATTTTTAAATTCAGTTTCCTGATAAATAACCTCAAGTCAATAACTGAATCAACAATGTTGGCTTTAGACGTAGGAACAAATGTCTGGCCTTTAGCACCTTACTACCCGAGTATGGATAAACAGGTAACATCAATTGTTTTATTTCAGTTTGCGAATGTATCCATTGTAACAGACTGCATTTAACTAGTTATATATCCAGCTAGCCGTAAAGATTTGAAATCATACTAAACCAAATATGGATTTAATGTTTTAGTGAAGGTTTGTTAGAACTTTAGGTTTAAAGCTGCTGCAGTAAAGTCCAGAATGTTGAGATTATTGACTGAAGCATTGCATTTGGAAATGTGGATGTAAACAGCACTGTTTGACACTGAATTGCAAAGCTATCATATTGAAATGGTTGGTATTAATTTAATGAATTAATTGAAGAAGTGTTAATTAGACATTGGGTAGGGTATTTAATGAGTTGCTTTACACTTGAAACTTTGTCTGAGGACGTCTTACTATCAGTGAGACGAAAAGCAGTTTACGTTATTTTTGCTGTTTTTAAATAAAGAAGAGTTCGTATTGCGGACTTACCATACTGTGTTAAGCCATTTATCTTCACTGATATTCTTTGCCCTTTATTTAATCCAGAGCGCTATAATTTATTTATTTTATTTTACATCTGTTGACCGGGTTTGTCTGGCTGAGCTGAATAGCCCTTT
Organism: Protopterus annectens; assembly: GCF_019279795.1. Lineage (NCBI taxonomy): Eukaryota > Metazoa > Chordata > Ceratodontiformes > Protopteridae > Protopterus > Protopterus annectens. The sequence continues at coordinate 985,903,919 of NC_056748.1, read as the reverse complement.
GTCAGTGGAGGCCCGGGGAGAAAAGCTCCACATTATTTACATTTAAGCAAAATTGCACAAAGAAAGTATCAACCACCCTTAAGCTCCAAGTATACAAAAAAATCTAACATTCTAACTAAAGAAACAAAAGTACAATCATTAATAATGTGTAAAGGTGTTGTGTTGATATTACATTTGGAAATATATTAATATATAGAGAGGAAAAGAAGGATGCAATTGAGAGGGTAATCTTGGTATTGTTTGATAGGTATTTTTTGTTTCTGTGTAGGAGGCCGAGTTTTTGATGTTTTTTTTTTTTTTAATACAGTTGATGTGCAAATCAAATTTCAGTTGGTCATCAATTAAGACCCCTAGAAGTTTATTGTGGAGTTTGACTAGGATGGGTGTATTGTCTAGAGAATGGATAGCAAAAATGGACTTGAGGAGGTTATTTAGTCTTTTGGGGAGAAATAGTAAGAGTTTAGTATTTTTTGCATTTAGAATTAGCTGGTTGTAGGATAGCCAGTACTCAATGGAATTGAAGGATTTTTGAGTAATGGAATGTAAGTCGGGGGGGGTCTGCTATGGTGATGACAGTAGAGTCATCAGCATATTGGATGAGAGTAGATTGGGCGCAGGCAGTGTATTGTAAATTAGTGAAAATATTAAAGAGTAGTGCCCCAAAAATTGATCCTTGGGGACACCCATTTTGACAGGATGTGGAAGGGAGAGAGCAGGGAGCCATTTAACTGACTGTAGTCAGTCAGAGAGGTAGCTGGAAAACCAGGCAGTAGCAGGAGGGGAGAAGTTGAGATTAGTGAGTTTGTCCAGAAGATTGGAATGAGACACAGTGCTGAATGCTTTGGAAAGATCTAGGAATAAGCATGACACCAGTTTGTTGTTATCCCCAGCCTGAGAGATGGTATTGGTGAAGGATAGGAGGGCAGTAGTTGTGCTATGTTTAGGACTACAGCCGTGTTGTGTAGGGGTAAGCAGATTTTCCTGAAGTAGGTGTTCCATGACTTGCTTGTGCATGCATTTCTCAAGTATTTTAGAGAGAAGTGAGAGGATGGCTGTGGGTCTGAAATTGGCGATTTCATTGGAATTGCCCCCTTTGTGAATGGGTGGGATATAGAATTTTTTCCAGATAGAGGGAAATTTCGATTCAGTGAGAGACCAGTTTATTAAAATGGAAATAGGGAGGGCAACAGAGTTGGCAGCTAGCTGAAGAAAGTGAGGAAGGAGGCAGTCTGAAGATGCAGAGCAGGGTTTTAGTTTGCAAAGTAAAGATTTAATGTACCTAGTAGGCACAGGTTTGAGGATGAAGGTGTTTGTAGAGTTCTGGATAGAGGGAGGGTCTGGAGAAGTATCTGAGTTGGATCTAGAGGGGATAGGACTTGTCAGTTTACTGATAGATTCTGTGAAGTAGGTGTTGAATTGTGATGCAGTTTCAAGGGGTGTATTAGTAGGGCAGGGCTTTGGAGATCAGGGGTTACCAGGGTGAAGTATTTGATTAATTGCATGCCAGAATTTCTTAGGATTAGATCTCTGAGAGTTGGGTGGATTATTATAGCAGTAATAATTGCTGTGTACTGTGCCTGTAGAGCTGTTTGCAACATTCATTGGACCTCCTGTTACATTCACTGGTTGGTATCTGCCAGATGACCATCACAAAGCTAACTCTTATGTTCTTGCAGTACTAACAGCAGTACCATCCATTCTGACACTGCTGAGGTTTGCTAATATTCATGTTTTTTTTGCCAAAAAATTGAGTTTGTTAATTACATATTTGCCCTTCATCTCAGGTTATTAGTTCTTTTTTGTGATAGAAAGGTGCAACATAATTTCTAAGAAAAAATGTGTGACCTATTAACAGTGCAACATAATTTCTAAGAAAAACGTGTCTTGTTTGCTTTTGCAGTTACCCTGATGGATTTGGACTGGAGGCAACTTCCAAGATGGTAAAGTGGCATCATGATTTCCAAGGCATTATTGGCAAGAGAGAACAAGTGGTGTTACCCAAAGCATCTGATGGTGGTGTACTTTTTTTTTTCTCTCTCTCTCTCTTTTTGTCTGTCTTTATGATATTAAAATGGGGAGAAGTACTTAACCTTATCACTATTAGTTAAGAATGATATCATAGCATAAATATAGTACCTTACCAGATTTAGCACTTGGCGACTCCATTTGCTATATGTATACAGTAAGGAATCAGAAGACATACAAAAAATTAATTTTTAGCACATTTTTATTCGTGAGTTTTCAGACTTAGTACTCCTGGATATGCACTAAAATGTGAACATACATACTTGTGTATTGTATTGCTGTTGCAAGATATTTACATCTTTTCTCAGGATAAATATCCAGTCAACCAATATTTCAAGAAGAAACACACTGCACTGTCTGCAACCCACCCAGGTGGGGGGGCTACATGGCACCCCCCATACCCCTCTAACTAAATATACCAAACCACGATTGCACTACTGTGGAAAAGAGGGCAAACTTCCCCCGTGTTGGCTGACTGGATATCCCGTCTCAATAATTTTGTCTTCAGGTAAGTGAGTTTTCATTAATTTGAAGTACACCCTTGACTGTATGTGTGTATATATATATATATATATATATATATATATATATATATATATATATATATATATATGGGTCTACTTCATTTGATCGAAAGACAATTTGACCTAAACCCATTTGATCGAAATTTCATTTGATTGAAAACCATTATTCAAGGCAAATAACAGGGATTTGTCCCCCTCCCCAATGCCGTGCGACCCTGGTGTTGGTATATATAGTTGGGGGGTGGGGGGTGAAGCCCCCCACCTAGTTTCCTTTAAAAGAAGAAAATAACACAAAAAGTACAGATGTTAAACGAAAATAGGTGGGGGGCTTCTCCCCCCATACCCCAGTAGAGATTGTTTTTCTTTATTTGTATGTGTCTGTCCATCAGTGTTGTTTTCAATATTTTCTGTGATTTGAACTCTGTGGTTTACTGTGAAAATATATTCAGTATTTTCATGTAATTTTATTATTTATTATAAAATGTATTTAATCCTTTTATCATTTATCATGGCTGGTTCTTATAAAGAGTATCTAACCTTTGAGAGTACTAATATTTATTTGGTGACACTGTGTGGGCCACTCCAGAAGGCCTAGCCATCTTGGTGAACTACTGCCATTTGTATTAGTATTAATATTACACAGTATAATTGGACACCCTTTGTTAAGGGCCTTAAGAGTAGCTGATTGTGAAGTGTCTGGTGGCAGGGAGTTTACCTTATAGTCTGGGCAAAGCTTGTAGAACAGGTAATCTGTGTCAGTTTTTCCAAGGTGTGTGTGTGTGTCAGCTACTTGAGCAGGGACACAAAGCACTGGGTTTGCAGAGAGGGTGCTGGATGACTTGGCTTGGACACTTGGCTAAGGACCTAACCCTACAGCTGTACCAGTTCGGAGTCTTTTTGGGGACCTGGAAGGAGACAAACATAGAGACATCCCGATCATGGACTGAGGGTGTTCCCTGTGCGCTCTTAAGAGAAATTGTACTTGATGCAGAGAGGTCTGCATCTGGAAATACTGAGTGCATCAATTTGTATTCCAAGTGTTTGTCCCTCTCCAGTGTCAGTGCTGAGGATTCAGGCTCCTTGATTACTGGCCCAGCGGGGAGACTACACATAGTGGCGCCCATCACATATTGGCAGCAGTGGTGGGTGTCCCACCAAGCATTATTTGTTGCTGTCAGTGGGGAAGTACTTCTTAGTTAGAACTCTGGGCACATTTCATAGATAGAGACTCATTTGCATGCTCCACTGTTTATGCGCATGCATTAGTCAAATTTACAGCTTAGTAGATTTGTACTTTTACTCAGTGGCATAAGTTTTGCAGTATGTTACACTATTTTTTGCTTTTAGAGGTAGTAAGTGGGTAGACTGCTGTTTTTGACATTGTGGCTGTGTCTCACTCTCAAAATGTTAAAGATGTAAAACATATGTTCATGTTATATGCCCACACTACATTCTTGCTCATTGTCTAACATATACTTATGTGTGTGTGTGTGTGTGTGTGTGTGTGTGTGTGTGTGTGTGTGTGTGTGTGTGTGTGTGTGGGGGGGGTTCTATTAATTTTATTTATTTATTTTGCCTTTGTTTGGAAAGTTCAGCTGGGTTAACAACCCTATTTGGGAGAGGTCTGTGGAGAAAAGCTCCACAGCATTTTATATTATATTACATAAAAGTTTACAAACATTACATTTGAATTACCTGACAGTTTATAGTACATTCATAAGTAATGCATTAGATGGTAAAAGAAAAGTATAAAACTGTTTTCATAGAGTTGGGAAATGAGTTCTGCACATGAGTTTGTCTAATACCAAGAAGTAATGTTATGAGTAGGCTGTGTTTACATAACTAGATGAGAAAGAGGAGTAAGCATAGTTTATTAGATGAGAGGCAGAGAGGTGGATAGGGAAGTGGGTAAAAGAGTAATCAGGGTATATAGCACAGATTGAGGTATATAGAGTTATAATAGTTATGTGAAGGAGAGAGGCAGTTTGGTTGCAGTAATAATACTATAGCTTTATAATACAGAAGGAGTACAGGTGAGAATAATTGGTATGCTAGGACAGAGATGAGATAAGTAGGAAAGAATGACATGATGTGGAGGAAATAAACTAGGTTTGATTGGGATTAGCCACGGGTAATTCAAGAATAGAGCTATTTATTTGTTACATGAATCTTGAGCTGTGGTTTAAACAAGCTGTGAGTGGCTATAGATCTAATAGATAAAGTATCCCATAGCTTATCTGTAGTGCAGACATTAAATGAGATACCTGCAGAATTGTGTAGTTTGAGTAAAATTTCATCTTGTGGACCTTAATGTTTTGTTTGGTAAAAAGAGTTGTACTACATTGTCCAAAGCTGAGTAGTTTTCAGGTTTGTAATTTAATTTGTGTACCATAGTAAGTTGACTAGTGACAGTAGGTGTGATATTTTAAGCCATTTTAGTCCTTACTGGCTAGACAGTGTTGCTTGCTATAGTGGTGTTTAGTTGCAAATGTTATTGTAGCATTGTTGCAACTAGTTTGCATACCTCTCAAGTGTACCTCATTTCAAGGAATGTTCCTAAATTTGTAGTCTAAAAAAGTTCATGTTCCGCGAAATTCCACATTGACAGGGTCTGTCACACATTTAGTGTTAGCAGTATTTTAATTGACATCAATGGTAAGTAGAACTGAATCATATTATTTCATTAAAAGACCTATTCTGTAAGTAAAAATATCACATTTTAGCCATCCTATGAGCTTCCTAGATGAAGTTGTTAGTAAGCCATTAGTAAGTCTTCCACATTTTGCCCATTTGTTCCACATTGTGAGAGGCAGTGTTCCTCATTTTGGAGATGGAAGGTTGAGAGCTGTGCTAGTTTGGCACTGAGGTTTGAAGGTTAGAATTTCTCTCCCCAAACATCTTTTCCTTCCCTTCTTATTGCAATTCCTGTTTTTATTATACTAACTTACCTTACATTTCTCTATAAACTGGCTAAAATTGCTATAACTGTTAAATCTTTGTCATATAACTTGTATCTGTTGATCTGATGTTGTCAAGTCTTCACATGATCCTTGACTGTGGGCTTGTTTCCAAGCCTTGGAACTGACTCAGCCATTTATTTCAGCTCTCGCCTCCAAAACTCTCGAGCCAGGCTTTTACTCATAATGCTTCTCTCAAAATTACCTCAGATCTTGTTTGCCGCTTCGAGTGTCAAATGTGTTCAACTGCTCTTGAGCCATGCTTTGATATTCAGTAAGTCTTTTTTCTGTAATATTTACTTTTATAAGGTTACTTCCTTCTCCTACATTTCTTCTCTTTTCTATCTACCTGTTAAAGTACCATTGTTGGTACTCCTTTGTTACTCTTCTTGGGTATTCTGCTTACCATAGTTGGTATTTTTTCTTCTTTTTATATCTCAGTTTATTTATTTAAAAAAAAAAACTTTTCTCTGTTGTTGTCTTTGTGACTGAGTGATTGATAACTTCCTTCACATGATGGCTGAGAAGACTCAGTCACCAGTTAAATCTTCTAAGGGCACCTCTGGTTTTAAGAGGTGTTTTAAGTGTCAGGGCAAAATGCCTAATTCAGATGCACATACCTTATGTGTCTGTTGTCTTGGGAAGGTTCATTTACAGGAGAGTTGCTCTATATGTCATGCTTTTCATAGGTTCATAGGTAGTTACTAGGCTATTAGCCCTAGGGCCTATATAAGCCCAGCCAAAAAGGTACCCTGGCTTTTGCCACCCAAGAAAATTATTTTCTTGTTCCCCTGTCAAGCAGAGCCACAGAGGTGATCCCCGGGGTGAATTTCTTTTTCCCATCCAGTCATCAAGATTTTTCTTGAAGAGTGCTAATGAGGAGCTTTGTTTGATGTAGATAGGTAGTTTGTTCCAGAGTATGGGAAGTCTCTGGGACAGGAATCTCTCCCTCCAGCATGTTCTGTTTATTGTGGTGACAAGGTTTAGGTCCCTAGAGCGTGTAGCTTGGAGGGACTGGGATTTCTTTAAGTGGAGCATGTCCAACAGCTCTGGGTTTGACATAACTTTGTATGTTAGGCAGAGATCGCCTCTGAGTAGGTTGAGTAGTTTTTCTATGAGAACTTTCACGGAACTTAAAAATAAACTTATTTTGAAAGGCCTTTTAAAGAGTGACTTTGAAGAGGCCATTTCTGTGTCGAGAAAAGAAGCCAGTTCATCATCTTCATCTTCATCTAGAAAATCCCCTTCTTTGGCTCTAAGCGTTTTGGAACTGACAAAAAAGGTTTTAAAGTATTCTTTGGTACAGACCACTTCCTCGGCACCAAAGACAGGACTTGACTCTAAACCATCCAAATCCTCTGACTGAAAAATCGGTACTGGAGCAACCTCAATTTATTTTGATACCAAGGTCCATATACTCACCCTCTCCTGATCCACATAAAGACAGACCTCTCCGCCCTTTCCTCGATGTAAGGCCCCCTAGGGCTCCATCAGTGGCATCGGTTCGATCCACTAAGAGTCTCTCTTAGACTGACATCATGAGACTGGTGGATCAGCTCCTCATGGGGAGGGGATTGCCTTCAGTTCCTAGCCAACCCAGCATCGGAACCACTCCTGGTGTGACACCACCTGTTCCTCCTCCAACTCCGATTGAGACTTGGGAGCCCTTGGTTCCGGCCCTCCTGGCATCGACTATCTCAGTTCCAGTAGCAACTTCATATCTGGTACCGAGAGCAGTTGAGACTCTTTGGTTGGGTCTGAGGTGCAGGGATTGGCTTCTTTAGCTTCTGAGTTGTCCAGCAACGTCATCTCTAGTGCTGAGAACAGCTGTGAGTTTCTCCGGCCCATCAGCACTGGAGGTCTCCCTGGGTTGAGACTCCTTGGTCCGGTCCGAGGTGCAGGGATTGGCTTCTTTAGCTTCTGAGTCATCCATCACCCTTACTGCTTTGGCCTATGTAGGATCGACCCAGGCTTTGGTTTTGGGGGTCACCTCCTCGGTGCGGGATGAGACCTCAATTCTGAAGGAGTCTTTTTGGTTCCAGGCTGTCATCCCTCTATGGGAAGGGCAGGCCTTTCGAATCATGGAGAAGGCCTCATCCACTGGGGACTCACAATCACTGCCAATCCTGTCGGGACAGAACTCCACATCCCCTAGACCAGCGCTAACATCAGTCTCATTCCCAGGACATAGTGCTGAAATCTTCCAGGAAAAACCCACCTTGGTGGTTTCTTCTTTGGATCCTTTCTTACAACTGCTTTCTCACAGCAATGCATATTCTGGGGAGCTCCAATGTGATAGTGTACAAACTGAGCAGAACCATCCTCATGCCTCATGAGTGATCTCTCATTCCTTTGGTGATGAAAGAGATTTTTCATCACTGGGTTCAACCTTGCTGCAATCTCTTTGCGTCCTCCCTAAACAACAAGTGCAGCAATTAGTTTGCCCTAATCACCCCCCCCCCCCGGGGGAGTCACCCAGAGATGCTCTTCTCCACAATTAGCCCCCCTGGTCTCCTTTATGCCTTTCCACCAACTCTCTTGATATTCCAGTTTCTAAAGAACACAATATCCTCATTGCCCCATTCTGGCCTCAACAAGTTTGGTTCCCCTTCCTTTGGCCTCATCTTCTTTTGGAACCATGGATACTGGACCTGGCTGCAGACCTGCTGTCCCATCTGGAGGGCTTGTTTCATCCGAACCTTCATCATCTCAAGCTCACAGCTTGGCTTCTCCAATTCCCATGATTGCCAGACATACATCCGTCTCCTCCCCTGTCTGCCAAATCATTGTAGCCCATCACAAATCTTCAACTAGGAAACTGTGCCAAAGTAAATGGGAAAAATTTGCAAATTGGGCTCTTATAAACAAACTTGACCTTATACGACTCCAGTTTATAAAGTTTTGGACTTCTTAGCTACTCTGTCTATCAGTCTGGTTCTTCAGCCTCAACAATTAAAGTTCATCTAGTGACAGTCTCGAACTTCCACATAGGGTTCAAAGGATAATTCCTGATGTCTCACTAACTTTGTAAAGCCTTCTTAAAGGGAATTCTAATGTTAAGACCCCATTTTAAAGAACATATTCTTCCCTGATATCTATTGCTAGTTCTTCAGTCCCTTACTTTATCCCCTTTTCAACCATCAGCTACCTGTGACTTACAGTTCCTGTCATGGAAAACTTTATTTTTAGTGGCTATCACAGCTGCAAAAAGGGTATCTGAACTCCAGGCTTTATCCTCCATACCACCCTATATCATTTTTCACAAGGGCAGGGTTTCCCTTCCTTTATACCAAATGTAGTCTCAGAATGTAAAAAGCTTGAAGAAAAACATACATTTCCATAAAAAATATTTTCAGAAGATAGAACCATATCTACCTAACTAAAGTGTTTGTTTTTAATATTGGTAAAATTGAAATGTTTTCATTAATGCCAGGTTCTACAGTCACATTTAATTCAAGTTGCCATTTCAGTTCAGTACGTTCTATTTGAAGTTCCCACCATCCCCCTCTAGTGGTCTTCTGCATAACTTTCAAAATTCCAAACTTGAACTTAAACTGCCTGCATTTAACTGAATGTTTATATAATGCATTATTTTCATTGTGACTCCTAATAGCATAAGTATGTTCATAGATACGTTTTCTCAATGATCTTTCTGTTTTACCAACATAATAAAAATTGCAGGATGTACACACTGCCAAATATAATAGTCCTTTGTTAGTTACCTTGATGGAATATAGTACGTTTCATGATAGAAGGTAAAACACACAGTGGTCCTTCAAAAATATAATTGCATTGTGCACATTTGCCACATTTACTAGTAAATGTTTGAATGTGGGTAGGGTGTTCAAACAAATTTTTTAAGTTTTTCCCCATCTTGTAAACAAATTGTGGCTGTCCACCTAACGCTCTTAACAGGTCGCTATTAGTTGTAAAAATTACCCAGTTTCTCTTCATAATGTCCTTAATTTCTTTGAAACGTTCACCATATGGTAAAATCATAGAGTGTCCATGGCTCTCATCTCCTTGTGGTTTAAAAAAATTAGCATTTTCTTTACCTATACCTAGAATAGGTTTAAATCTTGCACCCCATTCATATGCTACCTCAAGGCTATTATGCAATATTAAGTCTCTGGGGTAGCCTCTTTCCAAAAAAATGAAATAATGTTAAACAGTTCATTCTTGAAAATCTCTCAACTAGAACTCATACGGGCTGCCTTTACTAATTGGCCCTTAAAAATATTCTTTTTTATGTGTTTGGGTTGGTAGCTTTGGTAATCCAAATAATTATTTGAAAAGGTTTCCTCCCTAAATATTTTGGAAACAAAAGAGTGACTTACAAGATCCTTAACTAAAGTGATGCCCAGGAAGTTAATAACAGAATCCGAGAAGGAATTTGTGAATTTAAGGAAGTTGGAAATATTTTCCAAATAATCCCTAAATTGATTCATGTCAGTCACATTGTCCTTCCACAGAATATCATCCAAAAAAAAGTAGGGGGTAAGCAGTATTCCCTTTAGCTGCAATAATCACCCTATAAGGGGGATTCAAAACATCTTTATGAACATTTGGAATTCCAAAAGCTTTTGGAATTACTGGATGTTCATTCCTATCAAAATCAAATAGTTGTTCCAAAATCACTCTTTGAAACAATGCATCTTCCAGAAACAACTGTATTTTTCTATAAGCTATCATGACTTCATTGTATCATAGAGTATTTCCAGCATATGTGTGCTGTAATCTGTTATCAACTAAAGCTACTCCACCCCCTTTGTCTGGTTTCATAATTCTGAATGTATTATCAGTTCTTAACTCTCTCAAAATATCAGTTTCTTGTTTTGACAGGTTGTATAATTTCCTTTTTCTTTTAGTTAACAAAGCATAAATTTCTTTGGAACAAATTTGTTCATATGCTGTAATAGTGGGATGAATCGGGGGGGGGTTAAAAGTGCTCTTCCATTTAAACAAATTGCTCCTACCCCCATTTATAAATATCAAGTCTCTCTGTTCTTAAAACATAAACTGAAAATTTAAATCTGAAGTAGGCCGACTTCATTTGTCTGCAACCTGTGGATTTTGGATCCGACTTCGGATCCGAGCCGGCATTTCAAAAGCTTAGGATCCGAGCTCCTAGCTCCTCCCTCTACCCATAATCCCCTGCCAAGCCCTAACTGACCTCAGATTTCGTTTGCCGCATTTCAAGTAGCAACGGATTCATCGAGCTCCTGGCAGCAAATTGTTCAGATACATTTTTGACAGGAAAACTTTAGAGTTTTACTCCTTTTTGTAGTTGTGTGTGTGTTTTAGGCTTTCCTCTCTTTACCTTAAATAATTTTCACGGGTTTTGCGTAGTTTTTGTGTGAGTTTTTCTGTTTTTTGTGTGTGTGAGGCCTATAGGGTGTACCATGTCAGAAGCCCCTAAGGCAGTTTTCTCAAAATGTACCGAGTGTGGCCACAAGCTGTCCCCAGCTGATAGCCACACTCAGTGCGTTAAATGCTTGGGAGTTGAACACCTGTCATCTGGTTGTACCATATGCGCAGGGTTCAACCCCCGAGCTTTAAGGGAGCGGAGGTCGAAGTTAGTACTGGCGGGACTTCTCCCTCCAGATGCTGCTTCGGCCTCTGCCACTGTTAGCCAGCAACCTACTTCGGGTACTACGGTCTCCCTTTCCCCGGCAGGGACTCAACCTCCCTCCAAGAAGCCGGAGGATAGGGAGACCATTAGAGAGAAGGAGAGACAGAAGGAGAGACATAAGGAGAGGCACCACAAACGGCGGGCCGAGACCTCTAGCTCGGCCCCTCCGTCTAAGCGGGCCTCTCCTGTGTCTTCTAGATCTCCTCCTCTTTGGCTCCATTCCCCTAGGTTCTCTCCCGGACCTGAGGAGGGGGAGACTAGCCCTTCGGTGAGGTCCCCGAGGCGGTTCTCTAGGTCCGCTTCGGTGGCCTCATCTAGATCCACTTTTTCAATGTCAGAAGCAGACATGGACCAGATGATGAGGCGTTTCATCCAGGCCCAGATGCAAATGGGAGTGCTCTTAGCCCCCCCCAACCGGGAGGGGCTTCGACCCCATTTTTCACCCCCTTGGCTCCTTCTCCGACCCGTCTCCCGGGTTCGGAGCTGTCGGAGCCGGGCAGAGTTGGATCCGGGGGTGGTTCGGATCCGATTGGTCGGAGCACCTCGGATCCGATCCATCCCTTGAGTGCTTCGGGTACTTCGGACCCGACCTCTCGGAGCCGAGGGCCGAGCCTCGGATCCGAGGGAGCTGGTGTGTCTTCGACTCCGTCTAGGTCGGAGCACATCGGTCTCTCGGATCCGACGGTCTCGGCTCCGGCTCCGATCCGTGCGTCGGATCCGAGTGGGGGTCGACTCTCGGGGCTTAGAGAGGCCGGCTCTCCCTTGGCTTTCGACGTAGTGGAAAGGGCACTGTTGAGGACTTCCGGAGCCCCGGTCCCTGCTGCGGCTCCACCCCGCACTCCCTTGCAGCTGGGCCAGGCTCCCATCAGCCGGTCCCAGGGACAGCCCGCCTTGATGTCCCAAGTAGTTCCTTTGGAACATCTGGCTGCTGAAGAGGACTCCTCGGACACTCCCCCCGAGGAAGTGGAAGCGTAAGTGTAAAAGGAGACACGTGGACTCTCCTGAGTCCATTACCGAAGACACAGACTTGGATGAAGGGGAGGGCTCCCCAAGGTCACCCCCGGAGGACGTCTCCTTTGGAGACATTATGAAGATGCTTAGAATCGGGGGGGGGGGTCTGCCCCCAAGGCCTCCTCATACGAGTCTGTGTTCTTGGAGGCATTCGAGGCGGGCCCATCTACCTCTTGGGTGTCCCCTCCTGCCTATCCTCTGGTGGACCTTATTTCCACCAGAGCATGGAAGGAACCGGACACCGTTGAGCCTGTCCCCAAGCGTCCGGATCGAATCCTGAGCCCACCAGCGGACCGCACTCATTGGAGCAAAGGCCCCCCGGTAGATGCTATGATGATGGCCGCAGCCACAAAGAGGGAATTAGCCCAGGAAAGTCCCTCTATGCATCCTCCGAGCAACGAGTCCTGCTCGATGGATCGCATTGGGAAGCGAGTTTTTAGTTCAGCAACCTTCTCTATGAGAGCGCTGAACTACATGGCACATGTCATCAGGATGCAGCGGGACCTGATTAAAGAGTACGTGGCATCTCCCCCAGAGTCCATGTCGGCGGAGGACAAGCACGTGTACTCCACCCGTATGGCCACTCTCAGATCAGTTTCTAATACTTCTATGCAGCTACTTTCTCACGCAACTGAGGGAGCCGCTAGAGCTAGTGGAGCGGGCCTCGTCATGAGGCGTCAGGCCTGGCTCCGCCACTGTGATTTTGCAGAGCCCTTCAAAGCGACCTTCGCGAATGCCCCCTTTGATGGTTCTGCCCTGTTTGGCAAAACTGTTCGTGAAACGTTAATCCAGAGCGAGAAGGACGGGAAGACGCTGTCTGCCGTCGGAGTCCGCTTCTCAGCTCCCCAGAGGTCCTTCTCGAAGAACCAAAAGGGACAGAAGAAGATGTGGTTCCGGAAGTCGCAGCAATCCCAACCTGCTCCGGACAACCAGTCCTTTCGTGGCAGAGGAGGACAGGGAAGTCGCCGTCCTAGAGGCAGAGGGGCTCCTAGGAACTTTGGGTCCAGAGAACCTTTCTCTGACAGACCCACGCAACAGCCCTGAAGGGTTGCCCGGCTGTCCATCTCTGGAGGCAGTCGGGGGGCGTTTTTCGAGGCACCTGACATCTTGGGAGTCAGTCACGTCAGACCGTTGGGTGCTTCGTGTGATATTCAGAGGTTATGCCATTCCCCTGAGCAAAATCCCCAGATCCCGAAGCCTTCCCGATGTACCACCCGACCAAAGGGAGGCGGCAGCTGTCGAAATCAAGCAGCTGTTAGAAAAAAGAGCCATCCAGCGCGTCCCCCAAGATCAGACCGGATCAGGGTTTTACTCCAGGTTCTTCTTGGTGCCAAAGAAAATGGGGGACTTAAGACTGATCTTAGACCTTTCCCTGCTGAACCTGTCTGTAACCAAGCAAAAATTCCGGATGGTCACTCTACAATCTATACTCCCCCTTTTGCGGGAGAACAATTGGATGTGCTCTATCGACCTCAAGGACGCGTACTACCACATTCGGATGGACAGACGGTCCAGGAGGTTCCTTCGCTTCCGGCTGGGAGCCAGCCACTACCAGTTCAGGGTCCTTCCCTTTGGTCTCACCTCTGCCCCCAGGGTGTTCACCAAGGTACTAGCAGTGGTAGCGGCCCACCTGAGACTCCAGGGAATACAGGTCTTTCCGTACCTGGACTGGCTCCTCACGGCATCATCAAGGCATCTACTTTGCTCAGCCAGAGACTATTTCCTCTTTGTAGCTCTGAGGCTGGGCATCACCATAAACATGGAAAAATCTTTACTGCATCCCACACAACTTATAGATTTCATAGGAGGAAGGTTGGACACAAGATCAGTGCGGGCCTTCCTCACTCCAGATCGGCTGTTCAGCCTGAAGTGTCATGTCACAGCAGTCCTGCAACCGTTTCCGACGGCGGCTTCGGTCCTGAGGGCCCTGGGTTCAATGGCAGCAGCTATTCCACTTCTTCTCCATGCTCGCTTACACATGCGGGTTCTTCAATGGACCCTACAGGTCCAGTGGTCTCCGCAACTCTCTTCTCTCAACAGCCCGATAGCTATCAGCAAGGCATGCAGGGACTCCCTGTTTTGGTGGCTCCAGTCACCAGAGCTCCTAGCAGGGAGACCCTTTTGTGCAACATTCCCCCTACCCACGGTGACCACGGATGCTTCTCGCCTCGGGTGGGGGGGGCATTCTGCGGGCAAGATTGTCCAAAGCACGTGGAACAGTTCAGAGACCTCGTTGCATATAAATGTCCTGGAGATGAGGGCGGTGCTCTTAGCGTTGCAAGCACTTCACAGCCTTCTCCCTGCAGGGACTATTGCGATCCAGACGGACAACATGTCAGTAGTCTGGTACATCAACAAGCAGGGGGGAACCAGGTCCTATCCCCTTTGTCGAGAGGCCATGAGAGTCTGGGAATGGGCAATCTCCACCAAACGCTTTCTTGTAGCAACGCACATTCCGGGAAGGTCCAACATCCTTGCGGACAAGCTCAGTCGCACCATTCTTTCTCCTCACGAATGGTCTCTCAATCCTCTGGTAGCGAAGAAGATTTTTGCCATCTGGGGGCAACCCTGTTGCGATCTTTTTGCTTCTCACTCAAACGCCAAATGCGACAGTTTCTTCGCTCTGCTTCCCCCACCTGGGGAATCCCCGAGAGACGCATTGGTGCATGCTTGGCCTCCCGGTCTCCTTTATGCTTATCCTCCACTACCTCTAATGCAGAGGCTCATGCAGAAAGCCAACAGTTTGGGGAGCAGAATGATTCTCATTGCCCCGTTCTGGCCTCGTCAACCTTGGTTCCCTTATGTATGGTCTCACAAAGTGAATCCGCCCTGGATTCTAGATCCGATCCCGGATCTCATTTCCCATCCTCAAGGGCTCCCGATTCTGAATCTACACACCTTGAGATTGACAGCCTGGCTGCTCCAGTTCCATCCTTGATTAGGACTCCCGGTATCTCGTCACCAGTCAAGGCCATTTTAGTGGCCGCTCATAAACCTTCCACTAGGAAGGTTTACCGGAGCAAATGGAAAAGGTTTTCTATTTGGGCGATTCAGAACAATATTGATCCTTTTTCTGCACCAATGTCTGCGGTGCTGGACTTCTTAACAGACCTCTTTCATCAGGGGGCCAGTTCTTCCACGGTAAAGGTGCAAATGGCAGCGATTTCCCATTATCATATGGGTCATGAGTCAGCTCCCCTCATGACTGTGAAACTTTGCAAGACCTTTCTTAAAGGAGTTTTTCTGTTGAGGCCCCCGGTCAAAGAAGCTGTGCCACCTTGGGACCTATCTTTAGTCCTGCAGGCCCTTACTGCTCCTCCCTTTGAACCTGCAGCTTCTGTAGATCTAAAGTACCTTTTCTGGAAGACTGCCTTCTTGGTAGCCATCACCTCAGCCAGAAGAGTGTCGGAACTCCAGGCTCTATGCGTCAAGCCGCCTTTTTTCCCGATAGGGTGTTCCTCAGGACCAATCCTTCTTTTCTTCCAAAAGTTTCTTCGGAATCTAATATTAACCAATCAATCAACTTGCCAGTTTTTTTCCCCAACTATAAAAACAAAGGAGATATAAGCTGCATTCTTTAGATGTTCACAGGCAATTGCGCTTCTACATTCACAGAACGGCTGGTCATAGACAATCATATCAACTGTTCATCTCCTTTGCTAAATTTGCTATGGGTAAAGCAGTCTCCAAAGTCACACTGTCGAGATGGATTACTAATTGTATTTTGCAGGCTTATGACACTTCAGGTAGGCCTGCTCCTCAGAGGGTTACAGCTCACTCTACTAGGGCAATTTCCACTTCAGCCGCTTTTAAGTCCCAAGTGTCATTGGATGATATCTGTGCAGCAGCCACTTGGGCCTCGTCTCATACTTTCATTTCTCATTATAAGGTGGATGTTGTTTCCAGGGGGAGAGCATCCTTTGGCTCTGCGGTGCTCCGGAACATCCTTCCATGACGGTCGCCCAAGATTTAGGTAGCTGGGGACTCTGTCCCACAGGTTGCAGACAAATGAAGTCTGCCTACTAAAGATTTAGAAGTTATGTACTCACCATAACGTTCCATCTGAGTAGGTGACTTCATTTGGATGCAACCATTCCCCCCCTCCATCCCCCTGAGCTATTTAGAGTAAGAGTTTATTCCTGTATCCAGGTATTTTTTACTAGTATTCACTAGGCAAACTCAATCTGAGGTCAGTTAGGGCTTGGCAGGGGATTATGAGTAGTGGGAGGAGCTAGGAGCTCG
Source organism: Protopterus annectens (assembly GCF_019279795.1). NCBI lineage: Eukaryota > Metazoa > Chordata > Ceratodontiformes > Protopteridae > Protopterus > Protopterus annectens. The sequence continues at coordinate 985,887,528 of NC_056748.1, read as the reverse complement.
GATCCTAAGCTTTTGAAATGCCGGCTCGGATCCGAAGTCGGATCCGAAACCCACAGGTTGCATCCAAATGAAGTCACCTACTCAGATGGAACGTTATGGTGAGTACATAACTTCTAATTTTCTAAAGTATAGTTTAGTTTCAGTCAAAATGTCTGGTAAAGCAACTTTAAAACAAGGAACAGACTTGCCACTTTTCTTATTAAACTGTTTTTCAGTGTAGTTAAAGATGTTAAATCCTTGTGAACACAATAATTTCCCTCCAAATAACATTATTCATTTGTTTTCGAACTCTTGAGTGCCTTTTTTTGCATTTTTACTACATTTTTACCGTCAGAGAGCAAAGGACATTAGAAAATCTGATCAGTTTGTTTGTGTCCTTTCTTTAGGCAGTCCACTTTCAAAGGTTACCTTGGCAAAATGGCTTAGAGACATTATTACATATATTTGTCAATCGAAAGGGCTCCATCCTTTATGCCCTGTCAAAGCTCATTCAACCAGTTTTTCTTTCCAGAGCTTCTTTAGATGACATTTGCCCAGCAGCTGCTTGGGCTTTGCCTCATACCTTTGTCACTCATTACAAACTTGATAAGGTTTCCAGGAGATGGGCATCATTTGGTTCAATGGTGCTCAGGAATATTCGTCTGTGAGACCTCCCAAGATTCTGGTAGCCGGGGACTCTGTCCCACAGTCAAGGATTACATGAAGATTGACATCATCAGATAAAGAAGTTGTGTCTTACCATAACGTTCCATCTGTGTTGTTGATCTTCACTAATCCTTGACACCCCCCCCATCCCCCGTCCCCCATCCTGAGATTCCTAGTGGATTGAATTCTTCAGGACTGGCTTCTTATTACAGACACATATCTGGTCTCTTCTTATTATTACCTATATGTCTGCCATTAATTTAGGCAAACTCGATTTGAGGTCATTTTGAGAGGAACATTGTGGGTAAAAGCCTGGCACGAGAAACAAGGCGCGAGCGGAAATAAATGGCCACGTTGGTTCCAAGGCTCGGAACCGAGCCCACAGTCAAGAATTAGTGAAGATCGACAACACAGATGGAACATTATGCTAAGACATAACTTATTTTTAACCAATGATGTTAAGTTGTCAATCTCGCCTTCATTCTTGCTGGATGGGTTCGGAGCCGATCCTCGGCTCCAACTCGGCCACTTGCTCGAGAGCTAATTTTACCAGCTCGAGGCAACCCTATATCCCATGATGTAAGGCGAAGACTACCCAGATCTCGTTTGCCGCTTTCGCTTATGAGGTGCCTCTTTTACCAGCTCCAGGTAAGTTTCTTCAAATTAAGACTTTTAGTCTCATCCCTTTTAGATTTAATCACCTTAGTTGTTGTGTGAACCTTTAACGTTTAATTCAACCCTATTCCCGTTAGTGTTCCCTATTTTTCTGGTTATTTATCCCTTCCCCTAGGTTAGGCCTTAAACCTCCCCCTTTCCTAATTTCTCCTGTCAGGGATTCTGTGTGTGTTTGAGTGTGTTGTATCCCTGTTTAAATTTTTTATTATTGGATTGGGTGTTATTTTGTGTGTGTGTCTGTGTTTCCTTTTGTTACTTGTGTTTCCTCGACACAGCTATGTCGAAGGGCACAAAGGTCTCAGGCTTCAAGAAGTGTGACTCGTGCTGTCAGAAGATGTCTCTGACAGATGGTCACACTTCTTGTGTTTACTGCCTGGGACCTCTGCACCTGCAGGACTCTTGTGCTATCTGTCATGCCTTCAGCCCTAGAGTCCTGCAGGAGCGCAGAAATAAATTAATATTGAGGGGCTTATTAAAGCCTGAGAGCTCCCCGACTAAGTCGGCTCCGGGGAAGCCCTCGAAACCAGTTAAGCCTTCGGCTTCAAGTCCTAAGCCATCGGCTACTGGTTCTCCTTCAGTGTCGAGATCGGCTCCGGCCGGAGCCGATCCTTCTATATTAGAAGTTACAGTATCGGCTCCATCCGGCGCCGATGCTGCTAAATCTGGGCACTCAGTGTCGGCTTCGGCTGGAGCCGACGTATCCTCGGCTCCTTCGGCTCCACCTATCTCTAAAAAGAGATCACGATCCCCCTCATTGGAATCAATACGTCCGGCTCCGAGATCACCCCTGCTCTTGGAGCAGAGCCATTGGAGCCGTTCTTCTCGGTTGTCCAGGCTGTCCAATCACGACCTTGAGAGAGTGGTGAGTAGACTATTAAAGTCTCAGGCATTGGCCCAAATGCTCCATAGCCCGTCTCAACAGACGTTAGCTATCACACATCCACCTAACATTCCTCCTTCGACTTTCTTACAGAGCTCGGAGCCGGAGCTCCTCGGAGCCGTGACTGTTGTGACTTCGGAGCCGATACCACCCCCCCCCCTTCGGCTCCGTCATCCTCTGCTCCGATTTCCTCCTTGAGGCCTTCATTGGAGGGATCCGGGCGTCTGGTCTCTCTCGTTGGCTCCGAGGGGGCGAGTGGCATCGGACCCTTGTCCAACCCCATTCTCCCTCTCGGGGCTTCAGCATTGGTGAGCTCAGCCCCGACATCGGCCTCGGAGCCGTCCCTGTCGGTGAGGCCTGGAGTTCCTATCTCTTCGGAGCGGGAACCTTCTGGCCTCTCTGACGGGGGAGCCTTCGAGGTGATGAGGAGTGTACTAGCCCCTGGGCATAGTCAACGGTCAGTTCCATCAGCTCCTCCCACTGCAGTGCCTGCTGACGTCTCTTCCCACTCTCTTGCTCCCAGACCCAGAGATCCAACGCCTCAGGTTTCCCCATTGGGAATATCTTCCTCTTCCGAGGCTTCTCCTGATCCGTCAGGTGAACCTCTCCATAAGAGGACATGTAAGAGGAAACATCTAGACTCCCCCGAGTCTATTACATCCGATACTGACTTGGATGAGTCGTAGGGATCCCCAAGGTCCCCCTCTGAGGATGTCTCTTTCTCAGACATCCTTGAACTCCTTAAGCAGAGGGGGAACTGGCCTTCCCTTAATCCTTCCGAGGATGATTCAGTATACCTGGAGGCGTTCGGGTCTCGATCCTCCACCTCCTGGGTGTCTCCACCTTTCGACCCTCTTATGGACGTGGTGGCTCGGAAGGCGTGGATGGCCCCGGATTCGTTGGAACCTATTCCTCGGAGGTCTTCTAAATTCATTACTGCCCCACCTGATAGGCAATATTTGACAAAAGGTGTCCCGGTTGATGCCATGGTGGTGGCTGCAGCCACCAAGAAGGAACTAGCTGATCCTTCAGTACCTGTCCATCCTCCTAACAAGGATTCTAGGACTATGGATAGGTACGGCAAGCGGATTTTTTCTTCGGCGACCTTTGCCATGCGATCGCTGAACTACTTGTGTCACTTCACCCGCCTTCAAAGAGATGTTCTTAAAGAGTTGGGAGAAGTTTTACAGGATCCGTCAGCTGCTGGGTCTCAGGATAAGATTAACTCACAGCTAGGAATCCTAAACTCCATTGTTAACTCCTCCATGCGGCTCATTTCATATGCAGCCGATGGAGCGGGTAGGGCCGCAGGCACAGGAGTGGCTTTAAGGCGTCAATCCTGGATGCGGCTTTGTAATTTTGCAGATCCCTTCAAAGTGTCCTTCACAAACTCTCCCTTTGATGGCTCGACTTTGTTCGGACCTCAACTGAAAGACACCTTGACTAGATGCGAACAAGATGGCAAGACTCTTTCTGCCGTAGGAGTCCGTTTCTCCACTCCTTCAAGACCTTACCCAAAAGGTCAGAAGGGAGGGAAAATGTGGTTCTGCAAATCTCAAGGAGTCACGCCTGACACACAAGGTCAGTTTACCCCCAGAGGCAGAGGGGGTAACAACAACAGACGCCGCCCTAGAGGCAGAGGGGGTCCGCAGATTCAGGGTAGCAGGGAGCCTCTCTCTGACAAACCCTTCCAGCATCCCTGTGATGTTGCCCGATTGTCCACCTTCGGAGGCAGTCGGGGGAAGATTATCGCTGTACCCCAAAGCCTGGCTTTCCCTTTCTCAAGACAAATGGGTACAGTCGATCATATCCGAGGGTTACAAAATTCCCTTTATTCAAACCCCAGTTCAGCAAGAGGGAACCCTTCCAGACGTTCCACCCGGTCTAAGGGAACTAGCAGTACCAGAGATTTCAAAACTGCTAGCAAAAAGAGCCATCCAGCCAGTCCCAACAGACCAAATAGGATCCGGTATCTACTCAAGGTTCTTTTTAGTACCAAAAAAGACAGGGGACTGGAGACCAATATTAGATCTCATCAAACTAAACAAGTTTGTAAAGAAAACAAGATTCCGGATGGTCACGCTGCAGTCCATTCTACCCTTTCTGGGCAAGGACAATTGGATGTGCTCGGTAGATCTTCAGGATGCTTACTATCACATAAAAATTCACAAGCGCTCCAGAAGGTTTCTCCGCTTTCGGCTGGGGACCAGTCACTTCCAATTCAGGGCCCTGCCATTTGGACTCACTACAGCCCCCAGAGTGTTCACCAAATGTATGGCAGCGGTTACGGCTCACCTGAGACGTCAAGGATTCCAGGTGTTTCCATATGTAGACGACTGGCTCCTCACTGCCACCACCAGGCATCAATTTCTCCAAGCCAGAGATTACACCATTCACATTTGCAGAGGGCTAGGGATTTCTATAAATTTCAAAAAATCTGCCTTGTCGCCTTGTCAATCTATTACTTTTATAGGCGCAAAATTGGACACCGTACATCTTTCAGCAAAGTTAACAGACCAAAGGATCTTGGACATTCAAAATCACGTCCAGGTGAGCCTTCTCAGCAACAAACTTCAGGCCAGATTTGCTCTGAAAGTATTGGGTCTTATGGCGGCCGCCATAACACTTCTTCCCCTTGCCCGCTTTTACATGCGTCTTCTACAATGGATGCTGTTCGCCCAATGGTCCTTTCAACAACTTCCCATGCGTCACAGGATCATAATAACTCCAATTTGCAAAAGGCATCTGACCTGGTGGATATTGTCCCCTCAAGTCCATCAGGGCAGACCCTTTGTTCCTCCCTCCCCGGTCGCCACGGTTACATCGGACACCTCCCTGATCGGGTGGGGGGGGCATTATCAGGGCAGGATGGTCCATGGCACTTGGCAACCTTTCGAATACCACCTGCACATAAACGTCCTAGAGGTGAGAGCAGTGCTTTTAACGTTGCAAGCCCTCAACGACTCTCTTCCCCTGGGAACTATTGCAGTCCAAACGGACAATATGTCCGTAGTGTGGTATATCAACAAACAGGGTGGAACCAAGTCCTATCCACTGTGTCGAGAGGCTCTCAGACTTTGGCAGTGGGCAATCTCTTCTCAGCGGTTTCTGATAGCAATGCATATCCCCGGGAAATCCAACATCATAGCGGTCAGGTTGAGCAGAGCTATTCTCATGCCTCACGAGTGGTCTCTCAAACAATCAGTGACGGAAGAGATTTTTCAGGAGTAGGGCCTTCCTTGCTGTGACCTTTTTGCTACACCTCAAAACAGCAAATGCCCCGACTTCTTCTCTCTCTCTTCCCCCATCCAGGCCATCCCCCCAGAGACGTTCTAACCCAAGATTGGCCCCGGGGACTTCTTTATGCCTTTCCTCCCTTTCCTCTGATACCTCAAGTAATTCAGAAAGCAACCGCCTTGAGAGCCAAGTTGATTCTCATTGCCCCTTATTGGCCTCGACAGATATGGTTTCTGTTCCTACATCGTTATCTTTTGGTACAGCCATGGCATCTGGACCCGGTTCCAGATCTTCTGACCCACCAGTCGGGGCAGCTGCACCAATCCATGCCTTCTCTCAACCTCACTGCTTGGTTGCTCCACTTCCATCCCTAGCCAGGCTTCCTATGATTTCTAGTCCCGTCCGGGATATCATAGTAGCTTCCCTTAAATCTTCCACCAGAAGGATTTACACTAGTAAATGGCAATGTTTCTCCTTCTGGGCAAAAGCTAGGAATACAGACCCCTATACTGCTCCGATTCATTCGGTCTTGGACTTCCTAGCCGAGATTTTTCATTCAGGATCTTCTTCCTCCACAGTAAAAGTTCAGCTGGCAGCCATTTCAAATTTTCATATAGGCTTTTTGGACCACAACATTATGTCACATAAACTTTGCAAGGCATTCCTTAGAGGTATCTTTTTACTTAAACCTCCGATTAGAGACCCCCCACCACAGTGGGATCTAAATTTAATTTTAACATCCTTGATTCTTCCCCCTTTCGAACCTGCGGCTGCCTGTTCATTGAAATTTCTTTCTTGGAAGACACTCTTTCTAGTCGCCATTACTTCTGCCAGGAGAGTATCTGAGCTTCATGCCCTCTGCATTCATCCTCCCTACTTAATCTTCCACAAAGTCAGAGTTTCTCTAAGGACTAATCCGTCCTTCTTACCCAATGTGGCATCGCAGACGAACTTAAATCAATCCATTGATCTTCCAGTTTTTTTCCCAAATTATTCTGATAGAGCGGAACAAAAACTACATTATCTTGATGTTCACTGCCAACTCAGATATTATCTGGACAGAACTAAACATTTTAGGAAATCTGATCAACTGTTTTTATCCTATGCAGAGAACAGGAAAGGCCTTCCAGTCTCCAAGGTAACTCTATCTAGATGGCTGTCTTCTGTGATTACTTGCATTTATCAGCTCAGAGGCAAAGAGTTGATTTCTAGGCCAAAAGCCCATTCTACCAGAGCTCTAGCTGCATCTACAGCTTTTCAGGCTAGACTTCCAATAGACACTATTTGTGCAGCAGCCACATGGGCCTCTCCTCATATCTTTGTTTCACATTACAAATTAGACTTGGCCTCCAGAGACAGAGCGAATTTTGGTTCCACCGTTCTCAAGAGTCTGTTCCATTGAGCCACCCAGGATAGAGGTGCTAGGACGCTGTCCCATCCAGCAGAATGAAGCGAGATTGACAACTTAACATTAAGAAGTTATGTACCTACCATAACGTTCCATGTTAGTTGTCTTCTCTCGCCTTCTTTCTTGCGTCCCGCCCACCATCCCCCTAGCCTGGTCAGACCGAGAACATTGTGTCTCTTCTCTTAAGAGGCTTTATCCATTTTTCTAGCTAATCAGCTTTCTAGTGTCACTAGATTAGGTTGATCCTTTTCGGGGGATTATGATTATTATTATTGTTATTTTTAGTATTATTACCTCTTCCTCCTCCTCTCCAGTTGGAGGAATATATTGCATAATTTCCTTATCTACCAAACGAGATCTGGGTAGTCTTCGCCTTGCATCATGGGATATAGGGTTGCCTCGAGCTGGTAAAATTAGCTCTCGAGCTTTAGTAAGTGGCCGAGTCGGAGCTGAGGATCGGCTCCGAACCCATCCAGCAAGAAAGAAGGCGAGAGAAGACAACTAACTTGGAACGTTATGGTAGGTACATAACTTCTTATTTTCATGTTATGTCTAATTTGGTATAATTATTTAAACTGTAGTTGTATTTTGTATTATTTTTAAAGACTGTAGAATTATTGTTCTTAAAATGTTTTGTAATACTTTGGAGCTTTTCTCCTTGGGCCTGTGCTGAAAATGGGTTCCTACCCAGCTGGACTTTCCCAGTAATCTAATGTCAATCAATAAATAAATAATTAAGTGTATGAAGCTACTTTTTAACACTGGTTTGGCACATTGGTTACTGTAGTGTTTGGACTTTGTGTACTGGAAATTCTTTAACTTCTGTCAGTTGTAAAAGAATTCTGAACACATTTCAAACTGTTTTTTTTTTTTTTTTTTTTTTTTTTGTGATAGCACAGGTTGCCAGACTTTAGTTGTATGGGGACATACTTATTACTAGAAACTTTGTGCTTATTGTGATACATTATCCAATACTGTCAGTTTATTGTTCTGTCTAGTATTTACTCCCCTGTCCCAATGGATCCTATCTCTGGTTCCCCCCATCATATCTGCTTGTACCTAAAAAACAAAACAAAAAAAAAAAAAAAAATATGCCTCAGCTTACCATTAGTTATTCTGTTGGGGTCCCTGCTGGGTTCCAGACCACTTATCTTTTGCTCTGTCTTTCTCTAGTTTAGCTTTCCTGACCACTGTGGAATGGGGGTTATACACATCCTCTGGGACTGTTGCAGTACCTGGCACAGGTATGGGATAACCAAACCCTTTAGATACAGGAGTAGTCCAGGGTACTAAGAAACCCCTTGTAATACTCTTTCATCAGGTATTTTATGTAGTAGTGAAGTTCACAAGGGAACAAAACAGAAGCGTCATCTTACAGCTGATATTTAGACTGTAGTTTATAGGGCTGATGTGGTTTACTTGGCTAAGAATTTTCTGCAGACAATTCTGGTGGTTGTATTTCCATACATGTCTCTAGTGCTATTTTGGCTAGAGTCCTTTCTGTTGTTTCAGAGAATATTGAGGAATCTGATGAGGACAGTGGTGATTTCCTAGTTGATCCAGTCATCTGATTCTTCAGAAGGTGAACTTGAGCATAAGTTCAAACAGGTGTTCAGTTTTCCACAGATGATTGCTAGACTTAGTGTTGTTTTGCTTGGGGGTGGTCAGGAACTACCCAGAGCTATTCAGGGTAAATAACCCTATAGAGGATTAGATGCCCAATCCTGTGGCTATCCCCCCCTCTCTTACCAGCCTTGGAGGATGGTTATAAAGCTGCCTTCAGGACATCAGTATCTATTACAGCAGTTCCTAAAAAGGCTCAGAGAAACTATAGTGCCTTCTTGGGTATGACAGGTTTCTTTTCTCATATGACTACTGACCCAGCTGTGGTTTCCCCAGGTTCTGCTCAGTTAAAAAGTCCTTGGCTTCATCTAATCTAACACCATCTGATAAAGAAGGAAAATTGTTAGATTTTCAGAGCAAAAAGATTACTGTTTCTAGTAATCTATCTATTAGAATGTTAAATTATCAAGGGTATATGTGTTAAATTATCAAAGGTATATGTGCAAATTTATTTTAGATTGTGCATATAGTTTGAAAGAATTTGCTGCATCCTTTCCTGCAAAGCAAAAATCTTATGTGAATGAAATTGTTTCTTATTTGGCTTAGGTTTCGAAACATGCTTTGAGAGGTGTGCTTGAATGTGCAGACATAATCTCAAGAAATGCTGTTTCTTCTGTTGTATTAAGACATAGTGCTTGGTTACATAATCGGAACTTCTATGATAATTTAAAAATGACATTTTAAGTGCACCATTAAGTTGTGAATTTATGTTTGGACTCTCTGTTACACAGATTCTCAAACAGTGGGATGATAGAAACAAATTAATGTAAAGGGTATCTGGAATGTTTCAAGTACTAAATTTATCCACAAACAAGGTATCTTCTTTCAAGGGGTAGAACAACCAAAAATCTTAGTGAGACAAAAGTCAGGGATCCAAACTGAGATGGCAGGAGGATAATTCTTTGAAACCAAATAAGATAGATTCCTTTCTGAAAAGGATCAGCCCCCTGCAAAGTAATGGCTGTGCCAAGTAACAGAGCACCCCTAGCTCCCTACTGCTCTTGTTTCTCTTTTTCCCTCCCTCAGGCTCTCTCTCAACCCTACAGCCTGGCCATATCTAGTCTCAGACAAATGGGTTCTAACAACAGTTCAGAGAGGATACACTTGACAGTAGGTAGCATATCTTTCCCCTTTCATGGGAATTCTCCAACACCCAGGAGACGAGACAGATCTGTTTCTTCCAGTGCTCCATCACATGTTAAAAGCAGGTGTCATAAACCAGTGCCTGTGATACACAAAGGCGAAGGATTTTACTTCAGAATCTATATGGCACCAAAAAAGGAGCAGTTCTGGAGACCTATTCTAGATTTGTCCTTTTTAAATACCTTTGCGAAGGTTTCAAAATTCAGAACACTCTCTTTAAAGTTGGCCCTAGCATGACTTCCAGACCACTGTTTCATAGTGACTCTAGATCTCATGGATGCTTGTCGTCATATTCTTATTGCCCCTGTTTCAGGAAACTTTTAAGACTTGCTGTGCTTGGCTTACACTATCAGTTTTCTGCATTACACTTTGAGTTTCTGCTGCACCTCAAATGTTTAGAAAGTGTCTGGCCCCAGTGTTTGCTTACTGCAGTACCCTAAACATCCACATTTTCCTTACTTAGATGCGTTGCTGATATGTGCAGATTTTGTATCCAAGTGATTTGATTCCTTAGAAAAGGTTGCATCTCTTCTCTCCCACCTGGGCTTCAAATTGAACCATCCAAATTCCTTCCTCTTACCCTTTAAATGAATTGTTTTCCCTGGGGTGTTGGCTTGGCAGAGTAAAAAGTATGATCAAACAAAGTTCTGACTTATCAGGGCATTTTCTTAGATTTCTCACATCTAGGTGTAGCCTCTGCAAGAGAGTTCCTAAAAATTCTAGGCTTCTTGACATCAAAGATACTCAATATACCACTAGCCAAACTACACATGAGAAAAATGCAATGGTACTTGAAGAATTGTTGGACCAGCACCTTAATTTCTGGGATTTCCAAGTACTAGTACTGGGATTTGTGAAACAGGAACTACAGTGGCAGAAGGATCAACTGTCTCTGAATCCAGGACTCCTTTCTGTCTTCCAAACCCAGTCTAGTCTGACCAGACAGACTCTTCAGATTTTGTTTGGGGATAAGTGTTCATTGGAGTTTAAGTACAAGGCTTGCGGAGTCCCCAAAACATGTGAAAGTACATAAATGTAAAAGAGATGTTGGCAGTGATTTACGCCGAAAATGTATTCACCACATATGGACTCTGGGTCCTCTTCTACTGGTCACAGACAACTCTACCGTGATGTCATAACTGAACAAGCAGGAGGGGTACAAGGGAATACCCTCTTTGCCAGTTGGCCTGGGAACTGGCTGTACAGCATTCTCTGACTGTTGAGGCCTCATGCATTCCATCAGAGCAAAACACAATGGCAGACAGACTAAGGAGATCCTGGACAGAACCTCAGGAGTGGAGGGTCCACATAGAGGACTTTCAGAACTTGATCCAGATGCAGGGAACACCTCAAGTAAATCTCTTCTCCTCCATTCAAAACAGATAACTGAAGAAATTCTGTTCAAGCCATCCTTGCAGCTATGCATGAAAGATTCTGTATCACTCCTATGGCTGGGAGTGTTCCTCTATGCATTTCCATCCTTTTCCAATGATTCCCAAAATAATTCTAAAGATTCAGGAAGAATTGCCCAAGATCATTTTGGTAACCCACTTCTGGCCCAGGCAAAGTTGGTTCTCCGTTTTATTGGAATTGGCCAAAGGTAAAGACATCAGTCTTACTCTCAGACAGGATCTGTTCACAAAGCATCAGGGAAAATGGTATGGCTGTTTCTGCTGTGTGCAGTTTATTGGCAAAGTACAATCATTTTGAAGTATTTCTTACACTGATAAAGAGTGGTTTCGCAAGTTTCGCAAAGTACAGTGATTTCAAAGTGTTCTTGTGTTACTTAGACTTATTTGGGAAAGTGCAATTATTTCAAGGAGTTTGTTGTGCTGTTGGGCATAATTGCAGGTACTGGCATAAATGTTCTGGCATATATAGTTGTGTGTATATGTTTGTACATAATTTCAAGCACCTTCACTAGTGTGTGTGTTGCTATGGCAGAGGCATTTTGCAGACCAGGTCCACTTGTGTTTGATCATAATATAGCAGAGAACTGGAGAGTATTCGAGCCGGAATATGATATTTTCATACACGCAGCTTTTTCTGACAAAGATGCATGTACAAGGACATTCATTTTGCTTAACTTAGCTGGATCAGAGGCCATTGAAAGAAAGCGTTCATTTATGTATGCACCAGATGTATATGCAGGAGAGGGGGAAAACTGCCATATTGTGGTACTGGCTGAATCAAGGGAGGACCCCGAGTGCTTAAAACGTAAAATTAGAGAAATGTGCAACCTCCAGACAAATGTTGCATTAGAGAGGCACTTATTTCATGCAAGAGACCAAAAGCCAGGTGAAACTTCTGCAGCTTATATGACGACTTGAGAAACAAAGTTAAAAACATGCAGATTTGGTGACTTGAAAGATGAGTTAATAAAGGTCAGGCTTGTGTGTGGTGTTAATAGTGCTGCAGTGAGAAAGATTTTGCTTTGTGACAGTGATTTAACGTTAAGCAAAGCCATAGAAATTTGTCAAATCCATGAGCTTACAGAAAGGCACACAAGTATGCTTGCAGGTGATAAGAACATGGTTTCAGCAGCCTCCAGAACAAACGTAGACAGCATGCAACATGTGGCAAGCAGAAACAGGCCTAAGTACCTGGCAGCTGCAACCCCTGCGGGTCTACCTGAGAAACCTCGTAGATTTCTAGCAAGTTCTAAGACTATCTCAGTTAAAAGGGCATGGTCAGTACAGTATAAGTGTGAGTCAGCAAAACCCAAGGCAAGTCTCATTGTTAACTCTCATAATTGTGGTGCCAGTCATGAGTCTAAAAGAGAGAAGTGCTTAGAATTTGGTCACCAATGCCACAAGTGTAAAAAAAAAATTGAACCATTTTCAAATGTTTTGTAAATCAAGCAAGCCTCATTCATTTATTAAGAAAGGTCACTCAAAAAAGCAAGTTGATCATGTAGAAAGCTGCAACCCTATTTTCTGTGAAGATGGTGTATCACTGATCGGTGAAAAGGTTAATGCAGTAGATTTGTTGGCAGAGAATGAAATATTTTGTACTGTCCTGATCAATGATAAGCCCACACAGCTCAAAGTAGACACTGGTTCAAAGTGTTACGTACTGTCAGCAGAAACATTTGCTAAAGTGAGGGCTGGTGAGCAACTTAATTTGATCACTTGTGCGAAGCTTGTTGCTTATGGAGGTGAAGAGATTCAAACCGAAGGCTCAGTAGTGCTTTCATGCTATTCAACTAGGAATAGCTACAACTTGCAATTCCTGTGCAGTCATTATTAGGTCTCATAGACAGTTTAAGAATGAAACTGCTTTCTTTTACTAGAGAAGTACATCATGTAAGCACGTCCCAATTCCAGTTTCAGTGACACTATTTTCTCAGAGTATGCTGATGTTTTCGATGACAAGTTAGACAAACTTCCAGTTGTGTACTCCATGAAAGTAGGCCCAGAGGTCAGTCTAGTGATCATACCAGCAGGAAGAGTTCCAGTAGCTATGCTGGACAAAGTCAGGGTCCAGTTAGACAAAATGGTGCAGCAAAGTGTGATTTGTCCAGTCACAGAACTAAATGAGTGGGTGTCTGCTATGGTAGCTGCTCATAAGAAAAATTCAGATGAAATCAGAAGATGCATTGACCCAAGAGACTTGAACAAGGCATTAAAAAGACCTCATCATCCCATGCATACAGTCGAGGAAATTGCCACCCTCATACCAAATGCCACTGTTTTTTTCTGTCTTAGATGCAAAGAGTTAATTTTGGCAAGTAATGCCTGATCGCAAATCTTCACTACTGACTACATTCAGTACTCCATTTGGTAGATACAGATTCCTTTGGATGCCTTTTGGAGTAAATTCTGCCAGTGAAGTCTTGCAGCATGCAGTGGAGCAATTTTTTTCAGGCTACCCGTGTACATTAGTAGTTGATGATTCACTAGTTGGAGATCATGGTGAAGCAGAGCATGACATAAACCTCAGGAAAGTTTTGGATAGAGCACATGAAGTGAATTTAAAACTCAATCCTCTGAAATGCAAATTCAGGCTACCAGAAGTTACTTATGTAGGTCATTTATTTACCAGTTACAGGCTTACAACCAGACTCTTCTAATCAAGCAGCCCTTCTTGAGATGCCAGCTGCAGACAATATCGAAGCCCTACAACGTTTTCTTGGTATGGTTAACTATTTGGGCAAATTTATCCCTGACTTTATTGAGTTATCAGTACTTTTGAGAGAAAAAAATGTTGCCTGGTCATGGTTAGAACAACACCAGAGTGCATGTGATAACCTCAGACAGCAAATTACTAACCCACCTACATTGAGATACTATGATGTCCATAGACCAGTAGTTCTTTCCTGTGATGCTTCAAAGTTCGGTCTTGGTGCAGTTATTCTTCAAGAGGGCAGACTTGTTGCCTATGCATCTAGAACTCGTACCCTAACTGAGATGCAAATTGAGAAGGAACTTTTGGCAATTGTGTTCATATGTTCAAAGTTCCATGATTATATTTATGGCTGAGCTATCCAGATAGAAACTGACCATCAACCTCCAGTCACTATTTTAAAGAAGCTTATGCATTCAGCTCCAGCAAGACTACAAAGAATGATGTTCAAATTGCAAAAGTATCATTTCAAAATGGTCTGTACAAAAGGTAAACTTCTTTATCTGGCTGATACCTTATCCAGATCACCCAGAAATACCACTGAACAGCTTGATGCAGAGAATTTTGACTTTGATGTATTGGAAATGCATAGTTTTTCTACCATGAGACTTGATGAGCTGAGAGATCATACAAAGACTGATCGAGTTTTGCAAAAGCTCAACCACTTCATCAATGTAGGATGGCCGTCAAAGCAATCCAGTGTACCATTCCATACGGAGATGAGATGCTGATGGAAGATGATATAATTTTCAAAGGTCCAAAAGTTATTGTTCCTACTTCCTTGCAACATGAATGCATTCAGATTTTGCATCATGGCCACCCAGGTTCTGATTCTACCGAAAGAAGATTCTCTACCGAAAGACATTAATAAAGTGCTTTCTTCTTCTTTGGTGTGCAATAGTACTAAGCTGCGTTTGCAAAAAGAGCCACTTCATCTAAGCCAAATTCCTGAACTACCTTGGTCAACAGTAGCAACTGATATATTTGAGTGGAGCAATCAGCATTACTTAGTGTTGGTAGACTCTTATTCGAACTGGTTTGAGATCGATTTGCTACCTAACCTAACATCCAGTGCTGTTATTATTTAGATTAAATGTTTCTCTGTCCATGGTAGTCCACGCAAAGTTATTTCTGACAATGGTTCTCAGTTTACTAGTCAATTGTTTCAGAGATTTGCAAAAGAGTGGGACTTTATCCATATTACTAGTAGTCCTGAATACCCACAGTCAAGCAGTCTTTCTGAACATGCAGTACAGAGTGCAAAGCAATTACTAGAGAGGTCAAAGCATGACAATACTGATATCTTGTTGAATTTACTCAATCTCAGAAATATACCCCGTGACAACCTACTTGGCTCACTTGCTCAGAGATTTTTATCTAGGCAAAGTAGAACAACCTTTCCTATTAGTTCTATTTTGTTGATGCCTAATGCTAAAAGCAACCTTTTAAGAAGTGTTCTTCTTAGAAGTCGAGCTATGATAAAACAAGTAGATTTCTTCATCTGTTAAAAGAAGGAGAGACAGTGAGTATGCAAATGGTGAAAGGCTTTGATCGAATTGGTCAAGTGAGAGGTATATGTGCCTAGCCAAGATCCTACTTAATGGAATCTGAGGGTATAGAATGCAGGAGAAACCGCAGACATCATCTTACTGTATCAGAAATAATATTGCAGCATCGTACGTGTCATAAAGACTCTAGAACTTAGAGCAAAACCCTGACAATGTTCATACCGAAGAATGAGTCTCAGTATCCATTCCTGTTCCTGATGATGTCCCAATTGTCCCCCAAGTTGAACATTCCTTGAAGACAATTCCCGTTGCTAGAACCAGTTCTGACTTTTATGTTACACGATTGGGTCATATTTCCAGACCTAGTGAAAAATACACAGCAACCTGGACATGATTGTTTTACATCTGTCTAATTTTGTATGATTGCATGTCAAATAATTAGTCCTGTATAACTGCATGTCAAACGATCATTTCTGTAAATTGCATGTCATTGAATACCATCATTTAGTATATGGACTATTTCTCAAAGAATAAGGATGTAGATCAGTGTGTGTGTATACCTTTAAGAAGCATTTCCAGTTGTAAGCACTTGCATATAAATAGTGAGCATGTGCAGGCAGCAGTGCCATTTTGAGAGAACAGCTGTAGTTTTAACATGTATGAATGTGGTAGTCAGTCTGTTTATAAGTTTATTTAAGTTTGTTACAAAGCTTCATTCTTGATGTGTTTGTGTGTAATAAAGCTGCTTGAACTCAACCCACTAATATTCATCTGTTTTATCCTGACCAGATGAGCGACAGTATGGGAAATATATAATCTTAGTATGCACTGATTTTTTTTTTATAAATCATTTGATGAGCATGAAGATACGGAGGAGGCTGGACATCCTATATATCCAAGACACGAGATGGGAGGGCAGTGCAGTAAAGCCACTTGGCTTGGAATTCAGACTCTACTACTTAGGAGGGGGACAGGCTAGAAATGGTATAGGAATTTTGGTGAGAGAGAGGCTTCAGAAGGCAGTGAAGGATATCATCAGAATTAATGACAGACTCATGGCAGTCAGACTCCAGTGTAATGATAGGGCAGTATTCATAATCTCAACCTATGGCCCACAGCAGGGTTGTGATAGTGAGGAAAAGATTGCATTCAGACAGCAGCTGCAGGACCTACTAGATGAAGCAGGACAACATGAATTGATATTAATAATGGGTGACTTGAATGGACATATCAGGACAGACAGAACAGGATATGAGGAATGCCTGGGTCCACAAGGGTGGGGCAACAGGAATAAAGAAGGAGACGCCATTCTAAACTTCTGTCTGGCAAATGGCATGATAGTAGCCAGCACATGGTTCAGAAAGAGAGACAGTCACAAGATTACATACAAGAGTAGCCAACATGCAACTCAGATAGACTTCCTCCTAGTAAAGAAAAGGCACTGGGGTAGAATCCATGATTGCAAAGTTTTTCCCAGTGAAACAGTTGGCCCACAGTATAAACTACTAGTTGCCACAATCAGCTGCAAGCAGTGGTCAGAGAAGACTCTAAGGTCAATAGAGACCAGGCTGACGACCTGGAAGTTGACTGGAGAGAAAGTACAACAGTTCAAGGAATTACTCAGGGCTCTAGCACCCCAAGAAGAGGAGGAAATAGGTGGAGTTGAACAAGAATGGCAGCGCCTAAAACAGCATGTGTTAGGACTACAGAAAAGATATGTGGCAGAGCCAGTTATGGAAATAAAATACATAAGGAAAGCTGGTGGTGGAATGCAGAAGTCCAGGAAGTCATCAAAAGAAAGGCAGAGTGCAGGAAGAAGTAGGAGATAGAAAAGACTGACCAGGCTAGGAAGGACTACTGGTTGGCTAACAAAGAAGCTAAGAAAGAAGTTGCGATAGCAAGGAATAGGCATCGAAGGCACTCTACCAACTTCTGGAAAGTGACTCAGTAAGTGGCACAAAGAAACTATATCAGGTTACAAAGCAAAGACAGAAAGATAAAGAAGATAGTCAGGCACCTTTCATAAGGGATACCAGCAACAACCTGCTCACCCGTCCACAGGACATCAAAGGCAGATGGAAGGAATATTTCCAGCAGCTTCTGAATGAAGAAAACCCCACAGAAGCTGTACTGCCCCAGAAATAGCCTACGACGAGGGAAGAAGAGGAGCCCACCCTAGAAGAAGTAAGAATAGCACTAAGGAAAATGAAGTCAGGGAAAGCAGCAGGCTCAGATGAGGTCACAGCAGATATGGTAAAGATGCTGAGTGAGATAGGAGAGAAATGGCTCCTGAGAGTACTAATAACAGTGTGGAGAGAAAGGCATATCCCAGATGACTGGAGAATAAGCACACTTGTGCCAGTGTACAAGAACAAAGGGGACATCCACAATTGTGGGCAGTACAGAGGCATCACAGTCCTATCACATTGCATGAAAGTACTGGAAAGGGAGATTGATAATGCAGAGTAGTAGAATGTACGATATGAAATGAGCAGTTCGGATTCAGATCAGAATGCACCACTATTGACCTGATGTGTGCAGTGAGACAGATACTTGAGAAGAAGCCATACTCTCAACCTCTTAGAGCAAGAAATTTGCCAAAGCCATAAGTAAAAGTGGGGCAAAGGCCCAAAAATAGTGACAGTTTTTAAATATTGCTTTTACTAACTTAGAAAGTTTATAGAGTAACAGGTTTTGCATTAGCATGAATTTTCTGAAGGGTATGAAGTCTAAAACTCATATGTCTGTCATTATTTTCTCACTTCACTCTTTAATGATTTGCCACTATTTTGCCAGAAAACCAAAAATGGACCAGAAATACGAGGCAAAAATCTGTACAGTTGAGAGGTATGGAAGATGCTAGTGATGAGGAAAGAGTCTAACTGGGCATTCGTAGACTTGGAGAAAGCATATGACAAGGTCCCAAGAAAGCTGATCTGGACAGTACTGTGGTGGTTTGAAGTCCCAGAAACACTGGTAGAATTAGTGCAGGCTATGTACAAGAACCCAATGACTCATGTACGAACAGTCTTTGGCCTCACAGTGGGTCTTCCAATGGCAGTGGGTGGACACCAGGGTTCATCTCTGAGCCCACTGCTGTTCATACTGGTGATGGACTAAATTAGCAAACAGGTCAGAGGGGACACATCAACAAAGTTGCTGTATGCAGACAGTGTGGCACTACAGGCTGACTCTGAGCTAGAACTTCAGCAAAAGAAAAGAGAATGGAATGCAAAAGTGAAGGCACATGAGATGAAACTAAGCATAGATAAGACAGTGGTAATGGCAGTAAACTGGGGAAAGGGAGTAAGAAGAAGCTGAGAAATGAGATAGAAGGAGAGATAGTGGAACAGGTTAACAGCTTCAAGTATCTGGGAGGGTTGGTTGAGGAGATGGGGAGCCTGAATAAAGAGGTCAGAGCTGGAATCAGAGGGGCTGCAGCCAACTGGCATAGAGTGTCAGATGTAGTCTATGACAGAAGAATGCCAAAAAAGCTGAAAAGTTAGGTGTACAAGACAATGGTGCGACCAGTACTACTTATGTATGGTACAGAAACCTGGGTAGTAAAGGCAGAACAGTTGAAGAAGCTAGAGGTGATGGAAATGAAGTGTCTGAGAAGGGTGGTAGGATGCACACTGTGGGACAGGCGAAGAAATGAGGACATAAGAGCAGAAACCAAAGTAGCTCTAATTGCAGAAAAGATCAAAGAGAACAGATTACAGGGGTTTGGGCACACGTGTAGAAAAGCAGAAGACAATCTGCTGAAGAAGATTTGGGACAGACAGGAAGAAGGTAAGCGGAAGCGAGGATGTCCAGCAAAGAGGTGGATGGATTGTGTGAAAGAAGATCTGCGACAGTCAGGCATGAGTGTTGAAGAAGGCAGGAGTGTGGCACTGAATTGAGAGAGTTGGTGACAGTTAACGCAGTATCTCAGCCACATGTAGAAAAAATGGGAAAGGGGGGGGCTGATGATGAGCATGAAGCATTCTTCTTGTTTTCCTGTCTAATCTGTCCAACACCTTTTAGGGCCAGTCAGTCACTCCAAAACTGTAAGTTAGGATAGGAAGAGCAAATTGGTGTATTGCTTGAACTTTGTTCCTAGATGTCAGTGCTGTTTTCAGGATTAATTTAAGTGTTTAAAATATTCCTTACTAAGTTTTATTTGCATTTGTTCGTGTTTTATTGTTGCTCCTTCATCACTTCCCAAATATTTATACTCACCCTCTTCCTCAAGTTCTTTTATGTCACATTATTGTCCCACACTGATGTTTTCTTGATGCTGTAGCTTTTCTGCTTTAAAGGTTGCTTTTGCACATTTATTGAGACCAAATGACATTTTTGTAACATCTGAAAAAGTTTTGACTACTTCCAGTTGTGCTTTCAATTCCTAATCTGATGAGCTGTACAGTTTTAAATCATCGACAAAGAGAAGATGAGACGTCTTTACATGTGTTGCTTTCTAGGAGCCAAATTATAGCCATGACCTAATCTGTTAAGTAGACAGCTTAATGGGTTAAGGGTAAGACAGAAAAGCAGTGGTGACAGGGAGTCACCCAGGGATATACCCCTTTGAATTTTTATCCCTGGAATAATAATTTGTCCTTTATCATGGCTTAATTGCTTAGTGGTCTGCCACTGTTTCATGGTCACTGTAATGTAATTGATTAGTGTAGGGTGTATCTTATACATTTTTAAGCACTCTTTTATCCATGAATGTGGGATACTGTCAAATGCTTTTTTGTAGTCAGTCCATGCCACACTTAGATTCTTCCCCTTTTTACAGTTTTCCATTATGACTTTATTTAGCAACAAATTATCTTTTGTTCCATATGACTTTCTTCTACTGCCCCTTTGTTCTATTTCCATGATTAAAATTTCTTCTAAATGACTATAAACTTTGTCGGCATCAGTTCCAGTGTATAGTTAATACATCGTCAAAAGGCAGGTTATTGGTCATAGGTAGGTACTAGGCTATCGGCCCAAGGAACTACGTAAGCCTAGCCAACAAGGTTCCTTGGCTTATGCCACCCAAGAAAGTTATTTTCCTGTACCACTGTCGAGCAGAGACACAGAAGTGATCCCCGGGGTGTATTTCCTATTTCCCATCCACTCATCAAGATTTTTCTTGAAGAGGGCTAATGAAGAACTTTGCTTGACATAGATGGGTAGCCTTTTCCAGAGTATGGGAAGTCTATGGAACAGGAATCTATCCCTCCAGCATGTCCTGTTTATTGTGGTGACAAGGTTTAGGTCCCGAGACTGTGTAGCTCGGAGGGATTGGGATTTCTTTAGTTGTAGCATATCCAACAGCTCTAGGTTTGACATAGCTTTATATGTTAGGCAGAGATCACCTCGGAGTAGGCGATATGCTACGGAGTAAAGCTGGAGTTTTTTGAGGCGGTCAGTGTAGGGCATCTGTTTGAGGCCAGTAATCCTCTTTGTGAGGTACTTCTGTGATCTTTCCAGCTGCTGCAGATGTCTTCTGAAGTACATTCCAAAAGGGGCGTTGTACTCTGTAATGGGTCTAATGAGTGTCGAATAGGGGGGAACTGACCTCTTTTTTCCTGGATGAGAACCCTTTTATGATGAGGTGTGCCATGTAGAAGGACTTCTGACTACTGTGGCAATGTGACTATCAAAGGAGAGACTACTGTCTATCTGGGTCCCAAGGTCTCTTATCACACATTCGGTGTTAAGTAGATTTCTGCCTATGTGGTAGTTCATGGGTACAGAGTTTTTACCAAAGGGGATGACACTGCACTTTTTGGCATTGAGCTTGAGGCCATGGCTCTGACACCAGGCATCTGTCTCAGCGAGGCCCTTCTGTAGGATGTCCACATCATTTGGGGACTTGACTATGGCTCCTAGTTTGCAGTCATCTGCGAACTTCGTTAGCCAGAGGCCTTCTGTGTTAGCCTGTACTTCAGAGAAGTAGATACCAAACAGGAGAGGTCCCAGGACGGAACCCTGTGGTACTCCACTTGTCACTGCTTTGAGGTCAGATTTGGAGTCTGCAACTTTTACAGTGTAGGTTCTGTCAGTGAGCCATTTGGCAACCCATGTTGTGACGTAGGGATTTATACCTAGTTTAATGAGTTTAGCTATAATTCCAGAATGGGGGATGGTGTCGAAAGCCGTGGCGAGGTCAAGATAGGCTGTGTGAACCACCTTACCCTCATCTACGGCTTTGGTGACTGCCTCAAAGAAGTCGATCAGGTTCAGGGGGCATGATCTGCCTTTCACAAACCTGAACTGGGTGGGATCCAGAGTTTGGAGGTTACCAATATCTTTGTTTATGAGTTCCATGATGATACGTTCCATGGCCTTGCAGACCAGGCTCATCAGGCTAATAGGTCAATAGTTCCCGGGATCAGTGGTGGCTTCCCCTTTGTGGAGTGGGATAATTGGTCTATAATTTTTAGGGTAGCTTGCACGTTCGGTGTTTCCATGAGGATGTGCAGCATGTATTGAAGGAGGCAAGAAAAACTCCAAGTAGAAAATAAGATGTTTTCTATGTGGTGCCTAGCCAATAGTAGAAGTTATGAAAGGGTTTGTAGTTCACTTTAGTTTGAAAATATTTGTGTTGTGCAGTTGATTTGTCATACACGTCTATCAAAGTGCATCTTACAGCCATCTCAGCTTGTCTGCCCATGGATCCCACTCTTTCATCTTTTTTGTGGTCAAACAGTTTATGAAAGGAGTACTGTATGAGAATGAGACCCCCCCCCCCCCCAAAAGCAAATACCTTCTCCCTGGGATTTCAACTTTCTTCTTGAAAAACTGACCTTACCTCATTTTTGAACATTCCTTTCAGGCTGATTTATGGCTCATTACTTGGAAGACTGTTTTACTTATTGCTCTGACATCTGCAAGGCATGCTTTTAAGATGCAAGCTGTCATGGTGGGCCAACCCAGTCTGCTGTTTCACAAGGACATGGTTATGTTACACAGTAATCCATCATTCATGTCTAAAGTTTTTTTTTTAGTTTATCTGGAATCAAGCTAGCAATGTCCCGGTGTTCTATCCTGACCCAAAAAACAGGGGAGAAAAGATTCTTTATATATTGGATGCACCCAGGCAACTCATGTACTGCCTTGACAGAATAAAGCCCTTTAGGAATTCTGAACAGCTTTTTGTCTCCTATACCGGAGCTACGAAAGTCAATCTATCTCTAAGCAAAGTTGCACAATGGTCATCTTTGCTGTTGTTTTCTGTTACTGCCACTATCGTAATCTCTTCCAGGCAAGGTTAAGGCTCACTCGACTATGGCATTATCCTTTTTGATGGCGTATTGCAAAGGGGCAGACTCTAGAAGCATTCTAGTGGCAGCAACCTGGCCGTGTTAATACCTTCACAAAGACTGTAAACTGCATTCCTTTTCAAGGTCCATAGCAGGCTTTGCTGGAACCATTCTCTAGGGGCTCCTTGATCCTTATCCTTCCACCTCCCATGTAGGGCAGGCTTTGAATCTATCCTAAATGTCAGTGATGGAGAGGGAAAGATGAACATAGTAGAGGTCTGTAAGTTCTACTTGCCTGTATTTATTCATAGTTAGTTTGCTAGGATAGTCCATTGGGCTACGAGGAGCCCGTTTTCAATGGAGCCCTGGGGAGAATTTAACATAAGTGTAAGTTATTAGAGAAATGTAATGTGCACAAATGAAGCAAAATTAAACAAATAGAAAAACACATATTAGTAGATTGTACATATAAGTACAATGCAATAAGAGTAATATTTACAAACAGTCAAAGTTTTTAACCGTTTAACATATTGGCACAATGCAATAACAGAAACAGTCTAAATTTTTTTAACAGTTATGCTAATTCATGCAGTTAATTTCTAGGCTACTGAATTGTACCATTCTGGGAGTTATACTAATTCCTAGAGTTTATTAGGAGTACAAAACAATGGGAGGCTATTGTGAATTCTAGCTTATAGAGAGTAGCTATAGTGTAGGGAGATTATGGGGGGGTGGGAGCAAGAGCATTCCCATAGTGAAGTTAGGTGTGTGTGAAGTTAGGATTTGAATGAAGAGAGACTGCTGTTGGTGCGGATGAGAGATGGGAGGGAATTCCAATGGTATGCTAGAGAGAAGGGCATTAGATGTTTGCCTGGTGGACGGGCAGGTTTATGCAGTTCAATTAGATTTTGGGAATTAGATCTCAATAACTGTAACAGTGGATGTTTGAATTCCTCGCTGCCTCAGTGGCAGCACACACTTGCCATCCCCCAGAGTGTTTATTGTTGAGGCTGGTTTCAGTCTTTTGGATTTTGTTATTGTTGGATTTGGTTTTAATGTGGTGGTGTGATTGGCTGAATATTTACTCCTACTAGATGATTCTGGATTCAGGTACTTTCCTCTGGAAGTGAAAAAGCCTGAACATTCACTTCTTGTGACAACTGAAGACTTCCCTCTCGAAATATACTCAGCCAATCAGCTGTCACGGGAAGAGACTGGATGGGGAGTCTGAGCTTCTGAAAGCTGGCCAGTTACCTTGGCAGGTAACCCAAAATGATACTGAGGGCAGTAAGGAATTTGAACATCTGTTACATGTAAGTGGGACTTATGCAACTGTGCTTTTCAGATTCAAGTAAAAATGCTGCCATTCAGATGTGATATAAAGTCGGCCACTATTTTAGTTTGCTTGGTGTTTGGACTGAAGTTTGTTCAAAGTGTAAGGTCTCTATAGGAAAATAGCAGGGAGAAGGGGATTAGTCAAGGTTATATCTAAAAAGAAGGGATGGAAACAGATACAGAGCAGCATATTGGAAACAGATACAGAGCAGCATATTGGAAACATAACTAGATCAGAGACTTGCACTGAATATAGTCTATAGCAAATGGCAAACTATAAGATGTCCTTCCATAATACTGTTGTAGTATTCTTTACATTTGGGATTGCCTGCCTACGGCAGTCCATTGTCCGGCCAGTATAACAAAGCCTTAGGTTGCTTTAAAGTATGCCATATTTCACACGTATGCTCCTTGTGTAGCATCGGGTGTAAAGGTGACGCCCAGATGTACCATCCTCAGAACTTCTTTGCCACCAGTCTGAACTTTTTTACTTGTCTTTTTGGTCGCTTGTGGGGTTTCATGTCATCCAACAAGGATAAGTGGCAGTGTGGGAGACAGATTCCCCATAAAGACCACCACGAACAGTGTCTGTTTTGCCTTGGTGCCTCGTATGACCATACATCCTTTTCTGTCTGTCAGGCTTTTGTACCTAAACACTTTGCATAGAAGACTTTCTTCTTTAGAGCTGTATCTTGAGAATCAGCTATGTCAACTTCACACGAAAGATACTGTTAAGGGAACTTCTCACCCTGAGGGACAGCCATTAAGGAAGAAAAAGGCTAAAAAGCCTAGGTTGGAATCTTCTGCTGTTTAGCCTCCACCGGACGTTTTTCCTGAGGTGAGTGAATGCCCGGAGGTTCACCTGGCTTTGTTGTCTGATTCTTCTGCCACAACTTTGTTGGAGGCTGGTGGGGATTCGACTTTAAGCACATTCAAGGAGGCTTTGCAGATTTCCATTTTGTACATTCAGGATGAACCATGGCTAATTTCTGAGGGGCCTGAGATGTTCCTCTAGTTTTAGTCAGAGAAGTTCCTACTACTACTATTGAATTCTGCGCTGGGACAGAGCCTTCTAAGTTTTATAAGGCAGACATCTCATTAAAGAAAAAACAAAAAACTAAACATGTTTCTCTTGCCCCTAAGGATCCACAGAGTGAGTGGCAGGCCTTCACTCAGGGTTTGTTTAGCGCTTTGATGGCATTGAAGCCTCCTCAGAGTGTTTCTTTTCTTTCAGCTCCCTTTTGGTCCTCTTCTCCACATTAAAGACCAGGGAACAGGATTCTTCTGAGGAGGAGTTGGATTCTGATGAGGAATCCCTTGCTTACTGTTCTCAAATTCCTTCTTTGGACTATGGGTCAGAGCAAGAGGACTCTACCAGTCCTGATACTCCTTTTGATGGAGTTTTTTTAAATGGGATTGTGCTAAGGTCTTTGAGATTCATAAGAAGCACGATGAGTTGCTGCATATGGAATCACCCAAACCTTCTGCTGTTCCTCCTGTTTGACTGCTTTATTGGTTGTCTTCTCCATTGCCTCGAAAGCTCCTGATTCGCAGCCCCCTACTCCCAAGAAACCTGATAGGTTTTATAGGGTTGCCTGAAGACTGTAACTTTTTGTACAAGTGTCCTGCTGCTGACCCCTCAGTGGTGTCTGTAGTTTTTGACAAGCCCTCTGAATTGCTTCCTTTGCCCAAGTTGCTTGCATTCTGATAAAGACAGCAGAACCATGGAGAAGCTAGCTAAGAAGGTTTACACCTCAGCTAATTTGTCTTTTAGGGCTATTAATTATCAGACCCATATGTCCAGGTATGTGTTTGCTCTCCTGTCTCGAGCTTGTCAGGTTATTTCTGATCTTCCAGACTCTGAGGGTAAAACCTCTGCTCTTTCCCTGTTAGGGACTTCCACACAGATGGCTCATCATTACATCAAGTGTAGTTGTAATGCAGAAGATGCTTCTTCTAGGGCTGCTGCTATTTGGTCAGTGATGAGGAGGTATTTATGGCTTCGGCTTCAACCATTGTCTGATGATATCAAGGCTAAGTTGATGGATACCCCTCTTGATAAACAAATCAGCAACTTCACATGAGGAAGTTTCAGTGGTTTATGAAGTTAGTTTGGCTTCAACTTGCACATCCTCTAGAATTTGTAGTTCCTCTTCTACCTTGTCTCAAGAAGGAACTTCACTGGTGGATCCAGCAGTTGTCCTTAAGTCCAGGGCTCCCTTTTCATCCCCCTATTCCCTCTCAGGAGCTGTTCACAGATGCTTCAGATGTGGGATGGGGAGCAGCTTTTGGCTCCCTACAGGTGTAGGGGGTCTGGTCTCCTCTTCAACAGAAGGAGCACATCAGTGTCAAAGAGATGAGAGCCCTTCTTCTGGCTCTTCAGGCTTTTCATCCACTTTTCTTCCTGGGACCTCTCAAGGTATTTGCAGATAACACCACAGTGATGTGGTATGTAAACAAACAAGGGGAAACAAGATATTGCCACTCCTGGTGTGTGGGATCTTGCTGTTCAGTATCAAGTGACTGTTCAGGCAGTTTACATTCCCTGAGGTCAAAACATTGTGGCAGATACTCTGAACAGGTCTTTAACTCAATCCCACAAATGGATGCTTCACAGGGATGTGTTTCTGGACATTGTACACCAGTGTGGTACTCCTCAAGTAGATCTTTTTGCCTCCCCTCTGAACAGACAGCTTCCTCTATTTTGTGCCAGAGTTCCAAGTCCTATGGTGTGGAAGGTGAATCCCCTCTGTTTTTTCTTGGAAGGGGATGTTTCTTTTTGCTTTCCCTCCCCTTCCCCTTATTCCAAATGTCCTGTTCAGAATTCAACAGGATACTCCCCAAATCTTGCTGGTGACTCCCTTTTGGCCGAGTCAGCATTGGTTCCCTCTTCTTCTGCATTTAGCCAAGGACATTCAGCACAAGTTACCTCACACGGTGGACCTACTCACACAAGACAAGGGATCTCTCTCTCTCATCCACCCCCGCCTGAGTGCCGTTCAGCTGACACTATGGGTGATAGGATTTTGATTCCACAGACACTTTTTTCTGAGGACATGCTTCGGGTCCGGCATGAGGCCAGAAAACCCAATACTAGGAAATGCTACTTATCCAAACGAAAGATGTTTTCTGTTTAGTGTCTTTCTCATAACCTGGATCCACTTTCTGTGGCTGTTCCAGTGGTTCTTTCTTATTTGTGTGAATTGCTCATTGTTAGGTTGTCTTAGTCTTCTATTAAGGCCCACTTGTCAGCTATCTCTGCTTGTCTGCCTTTATCTCTTCCTTTAGCTTCTAGATTTGAAGCTAACCAATACCTTATATGTGTCCTTCATATTAGCCCTCCCATGAAGTGTGTTCCTCTTCCCTGGGATCTTAATTTTGTTTTGGAAACATTGACTCTGGTTCCTTTTGAGCCTGCTGCTTCAGCTTCCTTGCAACATTGCTCTTGGAAGACTACTTTTGCTGGCCCTTGCTTTTGCCAGATGGGTGTATGAGCTTCAAGGCCTTATGACTTGTCTTCCTTTTTTTGGTGTTTCATAAGGACAGGGTGTCCTTGCATAATAATCCTTCTTTTTTATGCCCAAAGTGGTGACAGAGTTGTCCCTTAATCAGTCTATTCATTTGCCCACTATTTTTCCTTCTCCACAACTGCTAGTGAGAAGGTGCTGCACATGTTAGATGTGCATAGACAACTCTGATTTTATTTGTATAAGACTAAGACTATTAGGAAATCTGATCAGCTTTTTGTTTCCTTTCATCCCAGGTCCTTGGGATTAGCTGTATCCAAGCAGACTGTTTCTTCATGGATTTCAAAAGCTATTTATTTTTGTTAATCTTTTCATGGTAAAATCCTTCCTTATTCTCTAAAGACTCATTTTACTAGACCTGTGAATTCTGCTGCTACTTTTTTCAACAGCTTGGATGCTAAGTCTTTTCTTGAAGCAGCTACCTGGACATCTGTGCATACAGTGGATATAAAAAGTGTACACACTTCTGTTATAATCCCAGGTTTTTGTGATATAAAAAAATAAGACGACAATAAATCATTTCAAAACTTTTCCCACCTTTAATGTGACCTATAACCTGTACAGTTCAATTGAAAAACAAATCTGTTAGGGGGAAAATATAAAAAATAAAAAATGTATAATAAGCTGGTTGCATAAATGTGCACACCCTTAAACTAATACTTTGTTGAAGCACCTTTTGATTTAATTACAGCATTCAGTCTTCTTGGGTAGGAGTTTATCGGTATGGCACATCTTAACTTGGCAATATTTGCCCAGTCTTCCTTGCAAAAGGGCACCAAATCCATCAGATTGCAAGGGCATCTCTTGTGCACAGCCCTTTTCAGGTCACCCCACAGGTTTTCTATTGGATTTAGGTCTGGGCTCTGTTCGGGCCATTCCAAAACTTTAATTTTCTTCTGCTGAAGCCATTCTTTTGTTGATTTGGATGTATGCTTGTGGTCACTGTCATGTTGAAAGGTGAAATTCCTCTTCATCTTCAGCTTTCTAGCAGACACTTGAAGGTTTTTGGCCAAAAATGACTGGTATTTGGAAATGTTCATAATTCCCTCCACCTTGATTAAAGCCCCAGTTCCAGCTGAAGAAAAGCAATCACAAAGCATGATACTGCCACCACCATGCTTCACCGTGGGGATGGTGTTTTTTTGGTGATGTGAAGTGTTGTTTTTGCACCAAATGTACCTTTTGGAATTGTGGCCAAAAAGTTCAACCTTGGTCTCGTCAGACCATAACACATTTTCCCACATGCTTTTGGGAGACTTGATGTATTGTGTTGCAAATTTTAGCTGGGCCTGGATGCGTTTCTGTGTAGGAGAAGGCTTCTGTCTTGCAACCCTATTCCATAGCCCAGACATATGTAGAATACAGGAGTGTCACACATAGTACAAAACCAGAAATTCCTGCAACTCCTTCAGTGTTGCTGTAGGTCTCTTGGCATCCTCCCTGACCAGTTTTCGTCTCGTCTTTTCATCAATTTTGGAGGGATGTCCATTTCTTTGCAACATCACTGTTGTCCCATATTTTCTCCACTTTTTGATGACCGTCTTCACTGTGTTCCATGCTATATCCAATGCCGTAGAAGTTTTTTTGTACCCTTCTCCTGACTGATACCTTTCAGCAATGAGATCCCTTTGATACTTTGTAAACTCTCTGTGAACCATGGCTTTTGCTGTAGCAGGCAACTAAGTCAATGTCAGGAAAATCCTACTAGGACAGCTGAACTTTATTTGGCATTATTCAGAGTCTCTTTAATTGATGGCAGGTGTGTACCCAAGAAGACTGAATGCTGTAATTAAATCAAAAGATGCTTCAACGAAGTATTAGTTTAAGGGTGTGCACACTTATACAACCAGCTTATTGTATGCTTTTTATTTTTTTATATTTCCCTTCCTAACCGATTTGTTTGATTTTCAATTGAATTGTACAGGTTATAGGTCACATTAAAGGTGGAAAAAGTTTTGAAATGATTTATTCTGGTCTAATTTTTTTATATCATAAATACCTGGCATTTTAACAGGGGTGTGTACAATTTTTATATTCACTGTACTTATCCCATGCACTACTAGTTGGTTAGGATCTCCAGAACTAGAGCTGGTTTTGCTTATGCCATCCTTCATTGCTTCCTAGAGAGCTCTGGTAGTCCTTCCTCCTCCCAGGTTTCTTCCTGAGCTTTGGCCCTCTCCCAAATGTAAAGAATACTGTAACAGTGATATGGAAGGACATAGTACAGTTGTGTAAAATCTTACCATAACAGTAGATGTCCTTCCCTTCCCTCTTGCAGTATTTACTCCCTCCCTCCTCCCCCGGTCCATTTTTCGTCTGGATGTACTGGTTACCTCTTGGTTTTCCATGGACTGGCATTCCTACTGGGGCTTTCATTTCTGAGGATGGTACGTCCAGACATCACCTTTATCCCCTACGCTATGCAAGGAGCATAGTGTGACATACGGCGTACCTTAAAGCAACCTAAGGCTTTGGTATACTGGCCGGATGTCAGCCTGGCCTAGGCAGGGGATCCCAAATGCAAAGAATACTGCAACAGTGAAGGGAAGGACATCTACTGTTATGGTAAGAGTTTACACAACTGTACTTTATGTGGGAAGGTTCTCCCTGCTAAGAGTCTTTGGTGTTTTGCAGTGAATTAAATGGCAGGAAAGGTATTAAGGTTGTGGGTGATCCCTACAACACGGTTTCATTTGTTAGAACACTACAGTACATGAACGCATAATCAAATCAAAGGCTTAGGCAGGATCTAATCTATGAAATTGACATTGGCTGTGTTTCTTTGTTACTTATTTATATGACCTGGCATGCCGTTCGTGTATCAGCCATCTTTGCCTGCGGTTAAATAATCTCAGCTTAGACGATCCAGCCATCCTAAATTCCCAGGTGGTCTTTGATTGAAAACTCAAACTGTTGAAAACTCAAAATATTGACAATATTGTCCTTTCACCACAGTTGTGCAATCCAGGATTCTGTATATATAATTAGCAGAAGGTGTGGGGAAAAAGAATTTCCTTTTTTTTTTTTTTTGAGTTTTCTACATTTTTGGTTTTAATGTTTTTTTTGCATTTTCAGTATTGTAGCTTTTATATATATATATATATATATATATATATATATATAGATATGGTTCCCTATCAGAAGCCTGAAACACTATAAGTCTGAAAATCAAAATCCTGAAACCAAAAGCCTGAAAATTCAAAATCCCGAAAACCCAAAATCCTGAAACTCAAAATCCTGAAAACACAAAATGGACATACTGACGTCATTGTGGC
Source organism: Protopterus annectens (assembly GCF_019279795.1). Taxonomy (NCBI): domain Eukaryota; kingdom Metazoa; phylum Chordata; order Ceratodontiformes; family Protopteridae; genus Protopterus; species Protopterus annectens. The sequence goes on along the minus strand of NC_056748.1, from coordinate 985,856,906 downwards.
TTTGCTATTGTTAGCCCTGTGGTGTTAGGTCATGCGTTGGGTTCAGGTGAGTGTGCGGTTGGTTTTCTGTTAGGGTTAGGGGCGGTTTAAGTGAGTTAGGGTTAGGGCGCAGGTTAGGCATGTATGCAATAGTGACAAATATTGGGGTTAGGGGTGGTTTAAGTGAGTTAGGGTTAGGGCGCGGGTCAGGTGAGTGTGCGACAGTGACGGACCTTAGGGTTAGGGTCAGGGTCAGTTGGTAGATATTAGTGTCTTTATAGTGACATATTAGCATTATTTGTGTTTTCAGGATTTTGAGTTTCAGGATTTTGGGTTTTCGGGATTTTGAATTTTCAGGCTTTTGGTTTCAGGATTTTGATTTTCAGGCTTATAGTGTTTCAGGCTTCTGATAGGGAACCATATATATATATATATATATATATATATATATATATATATATATATGTTAAAAGACCCAAAAGCGAGGAAGCAAGTGGACTAATCCAAGTAAGTCCAAATGAAAATAAGTCCAAATGAAAATAGGTTTCTGTGAGCCACTTGAATAAGGCAATGTCTAAAACACAACTAGTTCATACAGCAAGTCAGAGGCCAAAAGGTAAAGCACAAACCCTTCAGTTGACTCCCATTGGCTTGTACGTCAAAGCAAAAATCGGGAAATGTAACAAACCCTTCGGTTAACTCGCAGCAGCTTGAACATACACAGATAAACTCCAACCATATATATATATATATATATATATATATATATATATATATATATATATGTGTGTGTGTGTGTGTGTTTGTGTTCGTATGTAAGTATGATATACATGTATGTGTGGAAGCATGCCCTTTCATGCAAACACAGGCATATGTGTATATTATCAAGGAAGCCAGTCAGAAGGTTATGACCATTTTCATACATGTTTTGAAGGTTCAGAGATGCATAGGACTGGTCTTGTTGCAGTTATGAATAGTGACTTCCATTAACGGTCAGTTGTAAAGATGAAGTCTGTGGTTACATATAGTAACTCAGATCATCACACTAGAAATTCAGTAACTTTGAATTGTTAGAACATGATTGTTATGTCTTTGACTCTTGTACCAGAAGGTATATATGAATAATGGCTACGTTATTTTTGTGTGTCACACTTTCATCACTTCTGTACCTTCACGTAAAATAATTGATGACTATATTAGAGCATGATTTTAGCTTATCCACAGATATTTTAAGGATCTGCCTCAACACATTAGCCATACCCAACGTGTACCAAGTCTTTAAATCCTGCCTTGAGATGGTTTGCATATGTCTTACATCAGTGAGTTTATGTTTAGAACGCTGTGTTTTTTTTCTCCACTTATTTGCATCTCTATGCAGTAGTTCTTTAAAGACCTATTTGACAGTTATGTAATATTTAAAGATTTTTTTCTACAGATGATTTGACAGGTGTTTCTATTGTTTTTCTTTAAACAACTTTCTTGAATTATCTGTTGTAATATAGGTAAACTTGCATTTATATAAAAGCAACAAACCATATTAACACGGTGGCATTTACAAAGATTATAATTCACATTGATTGTTATATATCATATAAGCTAAACAACATTACATTAACTATTCAACTCCTGCCTTCTCTTAAACCGTATTCCTCTTCCAAAACATTTTCTGCATATATTGTTCCCATAATTTCTATTTTTATGTATGTAATTTACTTCTACCCTTTTCTAAATATCACACTCTGTGTTCTTTTATCACTGTTAAAATATTCACTCCTTCAAGTATAGTTGGTTTAGATATTGAGCTACATTTTCTTGTAATTGCTTTTTTGTCAGCCACCAGAATTAAGCTTAACAAGACTTTATTGTGTCTAGGCTACTCAAGGCAATCACTAGTCTGCAATCCAGATGTCTTCTTGGCTTCTTTCCATTCTTTTACCTTTTCTTCTCTGATTATTTTGCTCAGTACCTGGGTTCCTTTGCCATCTTCTTCCAGCCCCTTCTTATCTATTCTCTGCACCCCTAATTGCAGTCACCCCTCATCGGCAGAATTTAATTCCCATGTTAACATTTCCACGTTAACTTAGTTCTTAGTATGCTTTCTACTACTTTATGAATATAGTATTCTGTATGACTGTTATTACTCTCCTTAAGGATCTGCTTCAGAAATCCCATTCTTTCCTTATTTCTTGAATTACCCACTGCTTCATCATCATAATTTCCATTTTGAATTGTAGCTTTCTCCTTGTGTTATGTACAAGGGCCTTAAATGCGTAGCTGTAAAATATCCCTTCAAATCAGGTAATCCTAAACCTCCTTGTTCTGCTGGGAAAATCAGCTTATCCCACTTGACAGTTGCCCTCTTCCCCTCCCAAAGAACACCTTCAACTCTTTGTTAATTACTATCCACAACCACTACTGTGGTTGATAAAAATATGTCTGACCTTTGTATAAAACTAAGAGGATTAAAAACATTTTACTACTTGTGTCTTGCTATCCACATCCATAGGCCAGATCATCCAGTTTTTCAGTTTTGTATTATCTTTTGTTTAGTCTCTTCCCACATATCATTGACTGCCATAACTGAATCCTTTTTAATCCATACTCCCAAATACTTCATTTTACCATGTCCCCGTAATATGGGTGTTGCTGAACTAATTCATATATGGTTAAATACTTTATAGACTTTGTTTTATCTATGTTAAGTTTATACTCCCCCCAAAACCTGGAACTGCCTCAGAATATTCCACAACACTGAGATGTCCCATTCTGGTTCCATCAAGTATAGGATAATATAATTTGCAAATAAAGCAAACTTTTTGTGAACACCAGATGATTTATAGCCTTGAATTTCTGAGTCTCTTATTTTCTTTGCAAGTGGTTTTGATTATAACGCAAATAACAATAGAGAAGGCAGACATACTTCCCTGGTTCCTCTGTTCAGACACAACTTATCAGAGAGGAACCCTCACAGTTTGATTTTTGCCACCGATCTGTCGTATATCCTTCTAATTAATGTTATTATTGTATCAGGAAATGCAAATGCTTCCATTTCCCTACCTAAAATCCCAGCTTACTCTGCATGAAAACCCACCAACAACACCGGTATTTTCTTACATTCTTCTTCGGTCTGGATCTCCATTGCTGTATTAATGTCAAATGTTTGCCATCCCACCCCACATACCACACTGGTCCATATATATTAATTTAGGCATCACCTTTGCCATTCTTTTATTCATAATCATGAACAAAAATATAGAACACATCACCAGATCAAACCAATAAAAAGCAGATGGCAAAGAGCAGTGTAAAATCCAAATAGACTTTTATTCGAACACAGGTGAGCGCTTTTGCGATAAAATTGCTTCTTCAGACCGTACAAAAAATCAGCAGTATCTCAAATATTTAAAATGCAATCAATTAAATATCTACCAATAAAAACATTCAAGTACAGTAGCCATAAAAATTTAAAGGCACAGCTTTCTTTTAAGACAGAAACCATAAAAGGCTATTGCCATAAAAACACACATAGCAGTATACTTAAGAAGCTTTCTTTCTTTCAGAAAGAGGTACTGATTCATTCAAACCTGCACCTGTATGTGCTGATTGTTTAAGAATCCATCTTAATTATTTCCCTTCTGTGACATTAGTTATATCACACAACCTAAAACTTTCATAAATTACTTCTACTGCCATAAACTTAAACCAATGGTTAGTGCCTTTCTCTAGTATATGTTTAGCTAAGGCACTATAACTATGGCCCTTATTGGCACAATAATAATGGTCTGTAATTTGTTCCTTAAGTTGCCTGTTAGTTTTCCTATATAAAATTTTGAATAGACTAAGTTTTTAGTGTGACAATTAACTTTAACTTTAAAAACATAATGATTACCATTGTCTGATTGTATAAATGTACCAGATACATCAATGTATTTACAAAAAGTACAGTAAGAGATATAGAAAACCATGTTATACACACAGTTATCTTGAACGTAATAGTATACATCCACCACATATATTTGAAAATGTGGTAAGAGGTCAACTTTTAAGAGTTTCTAGGCTCCATGACCAGGAACAAGAATTTGAAACAACTATGTGTTCCACTAGTATGGAATTTATAGAACATGGTTATAAACCTTTTGAAGTTAGTAAAGCATGTGAAAGGGTCAAGTTAGACAGACAAAGTAGTGGACGCCCGTTTTTTTCACGTAAAGAAAGCATAAGAAAGATTGCCCATAATAATAGATGTGAAGTTGTTCTATCTCGCCGTTCATCCTTTACTGATGGGTTTGGAGCCGATTCCTCAGCTCCGAGTCGGCCAGTTCCAAAGTTCGAGGTCTTCAAATAGCTCAAGGCCAAGTCTCTATCCCATGATGCACCTAGAGTTACCTCAGATCTAGTTTGCCGCTGCAACAGATCGGAGGTTCTGCATTAGCTCGGGCCAGTAAAACTGTTTTTTTCAATTCTTTACTTAATTATATTGATATTTAGATAGTTTTGAATAGTTTTATAAAGCTCTTATAGCTTTTTGGTGTGTTTACCTACATTATATTCCCTTCCCATTAGTGTGCTTTAAAATACTAGTTGGCCTTTTGTTTTAGGCCTAGTTTACAAAAACTTTTTCTGATTATTACAGTGTGTTTATTCAGTGACCTTTTGTCACAATTTATACTTAATAGTTAGATAGTTTATAATTATTTGCTGTGTGGTGTGTTTAGCCTTAAATTTTTTTAGAAAAGGCTTGGATTGATAATTACTGTTGAAGTTTTGCAGTTGATAGTAATTTTTGTCAGATATAATTATTCCTTAGAAAATCTTAGATAAGGTTTGTTGTGTCTTATAGCAGCTATCCTCTTTTTTTCATTGCATAGTCTGCTTATATTTTTCTTATTGTGTGTTTTAGACAGACCTTTGTCTGTCACTTTAACATTAGTATTACTCTGTGTTTGTGTGTGTGTGACTTAGCCTTATTTTATTTAAGGCTTTTGTGGATAATTACTGTTTAGAATTTTTGTTGTGATGACAGTAATTTTCTCTCCGAGATTACAATGGCTGACCAAGAGAAGCATCCTAAGTCAGGTTTCAAAAAGTGCCCAAAAGATGTCTGTAACAACAGCCATGTAAATTGTGTGCACTGTCTAGGAGCCCTGCATTTACAGGATAGCGGTCCTACATGCCATTCCTTCTCCTCCAGGGTCCTTCAGGAAAGGAAAAGAAAATGAATAGACAGAGATTTGTTGAAACCGTCCTTTCAAGAAGCTTTGAGCGACCAAGATGGATCCAGCAAGTTCTCAAAGTCTTCTAAGACTTCTGAATCAAAGAAATCAAAAAAATCTTCGACTTCGGCTCCACTGCCATCAGAACCAACAGTCTTTACTTTTCGGAGCCGGTCCCCAGTCTTGGAACTGGTATCTGAAACTCCTAAGAGTCCATTATTACAGTCGGTATGACCTTCGGTGCACTCATCTCAGTCCTGTGTCAGCCTTTCTGATCTGGATGTGGATCGTGTGGTGCAAAAGCTGTTACTGGCACCAGCCTTGGCAAAAGTGTTATCGGCTTCAACCCAAATGGCTTCAGAGCAGAAGACCCGTACACCAGCTCAAACTGTTCCTCCTCTGAGCCATGCTGGTCCTTCATAGCCAGAGGAGTTGGACCTGTTGATTCTGGAACCCTCGGAGCCGACATCTGCTCCAGTGTCTTCGGCTCCTTTCACTCTGACATCATCTGTGCCGATCGAGGACTCTAGGAGCCGACACTCTCTGGTTGAGGATAGTTGGACCGACTTGTTGGTTCCAACTCTGCCTCTCGGGACTTCAGCTTGGATGAGCTCGGCTCCTACCTCTGGTTCGGAGCCCACTGTCCTGGTGCCGGGGGTATCGACAGTTTCCTCGGATCCATTGGTTCCCTCGCATCAGAGCAGAGGTACTTTAGATGTCATGAGGAGAGTCATGTCTCCTAAGACATCCTTGACCTCAGGTCTGGCTTCCTCCCCCCCTAAAGCACCTGTGTCTGCTTCTCCCTCACACATCCTGACCAAGCGTAGAGACCCAGAGCCTCAGGAAGCCCCATTGGGTGGCCCTTGCTATTCCGAGACCTCACCAGAAGTTCCCACTGATGAGGTTCCCAGGAAGAGATTGTGTAAGAGGAAACATCTAGACTCCCCCCAGGAGTCTCTAACAGCTGATACTGTCTTGGATGAGTCAGAAGGGTCCCCATGGTCCCCCTCTGAAGATATTTTATTCAGTGAGATACTTGAAATCCTGAGGCAGAGGGGTGACTGGCAGTCCAAAAACCCTACTGAGGATGAGTCATTTCTCCTGAAGGCTTTTGAGCTTCAGCCCTCCACCTCTTGGATGTCTCCACCCTTCGATGAGCTGATGCAGCTGGTCTCACGAAGGGCATGGGAGTCTCCAGATTCTATGGAGCCTGGCCCTAGGAGGCCCAATAAGTTAATTTCTGCCCCCCTTGACAAATCTTTCTTAACAAAAGGTGTGCCAGTTGATGCCATGGTGGTGGCAGCAGCCACCAAAAAGGAAATGTCTGAAACTTCCTTGTCTATCCATCCTCCTAACAGAGACTCCAAGATCATGGATAGATATGGGAAGGGCATGTTTAGTTCAGCGACTTTTGCTCTTCGTTCGCTCAACTATTTAACCCATTTTACCAGGTTACAAAGAGATCTCCTTAAAGAGCTAGGAGATACTCTTCAGGATACAGTAGCTGCAGGAGCTATTGACAAAGTTGCCGTCCAGCTTGTTACCTTCACTTCTATAGTAAACTCATCCATGCGCCTCATTTCATATGCAGCTGATGGAACGAATAGGGCACTGGGTACAGGAGTTGCTCTTAGGAGACACTCCTGGATGCGCTTGTGTTCCTTTGCGGAGCCCTTCAAGTCATCCTTCGTGCATACTCCCTTTGATGGCTCATCCCTTTTTGGGCCTAAAGTGAAGGAAGCCTTAACCAGGTGTAAGCAGGACGGGAAGACTCTGTCTGGCGTTGGGGTCCATTTTTCCACCCCTACCAGACCCTCCCCTAAGGGTCAAAGGGGAGGAAAAGTGTGGTTCCGAAAAGCCCAAGGAGCCTTTCAGGACACATGTGGTGAACTCATGTCCAGAGGCAGAGGAGGGGGCAATAATGGAAGATGCTGCCCTCGTGGCAGGGGGGGGGTCCACAACACCAGGGCGATAGAGATCACTTCTCTTGGAAGCCCTACCAGCACTCCTGAAAGGAAGCCTGACTGTCCTGCTCTGGGGGCAGTCGGGGGTCGCTTATCTTTGTACCCGGACGCCTGGCTCAAAATAACAAAAGACAGCTGGGTACAAAGTATCATTTCCAGAGGATACTTCATCCCATTCGCCACACCTCCTCCACCCATAAGAAAAATCTCAGACGGTCCACCCAGTTACAGGGAACAAGCAACAATAGTGGTCCAAAGGTTGCTAAGAAAAAGAGTCATCCAACCAGTCCCAGCAGACCAGACAGGATCCAAAAATTATTCAAGATTCTTTTTAGTTCCAAAAAAGACTGGGGACTGGATACCCATATTGGACCTCAGCAGACTAAACAAATCTGTAAAGAAAGAGAGGTTCCAGATGGTCACGTTTCAGTCTGTACTTCCCTTCTTAGGGAAAGCCAATTGTATGTGCTAGATAGATCTCAAAGATGCGTACTACCACATAAAAATGGCCAGGCCATCCAGGGATCATCTGCACTTCCGGCTGGGAGCGAATCATTACCAGTTTTCAGCCCTGCCCTTTGGCCTTACTACAGCCCCCAGAGTGTTCAAATGCATGGCAGTGGTCACAGCTCACCTGAGGTGTTTAGGATTCCAGGTGTTTCCGTATTTAGACGATTGGCTTCATTCTTACGTCCCTCTCTCCTATCCCTCCTGGGCTGTTAGATGACTGAGATGCTGGATCCATCCTGGTTGCTCAGTCCTTCTATACCTTCTCTTGGGAGTGAAAGAATGACATATGGTACGCAGCAAACAAGATCTGAGGTAACTCTAGGTGCATCATGAGATAAGGACTTGGCCTTGAGCTATTTGAAGACCTTGAGCTTTGCAGTTGGCTGACTTGGAGCCGAGGGATCAGCTCCGAACCCATCAGTAAAGAATAAAGGCGAGATGAACAACTCACATGTAACGTTATATTAAGTACATAACTTCTTTTTATAGCAGTGTAACTTATTGTATGACTTTTAGTACTGACAGCACAGATATACAAAATATTATTACAAAAAGTTGGCATATTTTATCTTCTGACCCTATTCTATGTGAGTTTGTTAGTGCAGCCCCAATTTTTTTTTTATAAAAATAAAAAATTGTTGAAAAGACAGCTTTGTTTGCCTAACACAAGTAAACTACAGCAACCTAGTATTAGAACAACTAGTTTTGGTACCTCTGTCTGTGGTAAATGTACTTTTTGAGATGCTGATGATTTTTTGTATGGTCTGAAGAAGCGATTTTATCGCGAAAGCGCTCACCTGTGTTCGAATAAAAGTCTATTTGGATTTTACACTGCTGTTTGCGATCTGCTTTTTATTGGTTTGCTGTGGTGCTGTGTTCTACATTTTTGTTCATACCACTTGGTTTGTGGTGGAGCACAGCTTTATAGTCAGCAGGACTTGTTTTACCATATTACTTTATAATCATGGTTTAAAATTGAAATGTGTCTATATGAAGCTGGATCAGATGGGTATTTAACAGTTTTTCTAGGATGTTGGTGGCTCCCCTTTTAAAATACTGTTAAACAAAACCTTCCAGATCTTTCTCACTTTCATCCCATGTAGCTTCCATACTTCCACCGGTATACCATCTATTCCTGGATACTTTCCTGCAGATTGGTTGTACATCACCATTTTTTATCTCATCTCCTACCCTAACTGTTAGTTGTTAAACGTCATCTACCTCTAGCCTTGGCATATATAAGTCTTCCATAAATATTTCCATTTGTACTTTTTATTGATTTTCCTACTTCTCTTTATACAAATCATCATAAAATTTCCAAAATATTTCTAATACCGTTGCAGGATTTCTGGTAACCCTTTCTACTTTCTGTTGCCTAAGTCATTGTGCCAAAAGTTTTTGTGCTCTAAAAGTTATTATCAAAAAACAGTTGCTTAACAGCAGTATTTCTAAACTCATGCATATTATCCAGGCACTCCCTTATTTTTCTTTAGCACTCGGCAGTTGTGCCTCTTGTTCTGTGAGAGTCCCCTTATTGTGTAATATTTTAACCTTTGTCAGCCCTCTCAATAATTCTTGCTACTTTTTAACCAGATCTTTTTCTTTTATTTCTATCCTATTTTTAAACTTCACTTTCATTTTATCCCATTCACTAGCTATAATTTGTGGAGTACTTTTTTACCTTCAATAACCCACAAATATTTTCTGCTACCCATTCTTTGAATTCCTGTCTTTTTAACAGGTAGATGGGGAAGTGCCAGTGTCTCATCTTTACTTTGTTACCTTGCATTTTTATCTTAGTAATTATTGATGCATGATCTGAAATCGTTATTGGATATGTATCAAAGTTCTCAATGCACATGCTCCTGTGAAATATAATTTTTGTCAAGTCTAGCCCAGTTATTGTACCTTGGAAAGTAATATGTAAATTCTTTCTGAGTTCCTATGCTGAATTCACGTTTCAAACCAAATATGTTCATAAATTTCTTCAGCAGTCAACCATCTTTTGTTATATTTCCCTTCTAGGCCCTACAAATGCATTGTCACTTTTGCAAATCAAATTCCAGTCCTCACCTATAGATAATATTCCCTATTGAAATCTGATTTTCTCTTTTTTTAATCTCCAAAAATAGAAGTTTTAGGTGTAATATAAATGCATGCCAATGTAATCCTTATCCTTTGCATTAGCCCCTTACTACTGGCTGCCATTTTGCCTTTTTTCTCACTACTGGAGCTCCTCTGGTAATTAATATAAGTACTTCTCTTTTCCTTTGCCCCTGATATTCTACCGAATATCCATCCTGAAATCCTTTCTTTATCACATTCACATGCTCATTTCTTTCCAGATGTGTATCCTGTAACATTGCTATTTACATTCTGCATTTCTTAACTAAGTATTCTTTTCTTTTTGTCTATACCTATGAGACCATTCACATTCAAAGATAATATGAAAATTGTCACCATTGTGGTAAGAAGTCATTATTCCCACCTATTATATATGGCATCTTGTTTAAATGTCTATTTCCAGTTTTTGTGATACGTGCACCCATTAATGTTTGGCAGGTTAATCCTTTACGCAGTTTTGTTTTTCTTATCATCAAAATCAGAAACTATGCCATTTTACAAGACTTTTTGTTTTAATAAAAACCTCAAAAAAATCCTCCCTGGACACTCACATAACCTGCTAACGTAATACAAACACACATAACTATGTACCTATTCAAATGAAATTGACAGATGCTAACGCAGGCCTAGTTAACCTGAAATTGATGTTATCCATGCTAAAATGCATGATCTGATATTGTTAATTCTCGTTCATTCCTTACGTATGGGTTTTGGTTCCGACCTCTGAACCGAGCCGGCCATCTTCCAAGCTCGCATCAGCTACAAACTCTTGAGCTAAAACTTTTACCCAGAATTCCCCTCTCCCTGTTACCCCAGATTTCGTTTGTCGCGTCGCCATTCAGTCGTGTCAAGCTGATTCTGTTGAGCTTAGTATAGATATTTGTTGTCAGACTAGTCTAATATAACCTTTTCTGTCAGAAAAGTTTCTAATTTGTTGTCTCTTACCCTATCGCATTTAGCAACTATATCTTCTTGAGTTTCCTTCGCTTTATTCTGCACTTTTTACCGCAAGGTATTTTCTCCCTTCTTTTCTTCATTACCTTCGGGTATTCTTTCGTACCATTGCTGGTACCCTTTCTTCTGTCTCCTTTTCTATCATGGCAGATAAAAAAGGTAGTCCAGGATTTAAAAGGTGTTCAGATTGTGGACACAAATTACCTACATCAGATGCACACTCTTTGTGTGTTTATTGCTTGGGTGTGTCTCACTTATCCGTTGACCCGCCCTGTGGTATTTGTAAAAATGTTTCCAATAGAACTTTGATTGAAAGGAAAAATAAGTTGTTGCTGAAGGGACTTCTTAAATCTTCCTTTTCAGAGGCTATTTCTGGGACGGAGGCTTCAACCCCTCCTAGAGCCCATAAGAAAATATTGGATGATCCTACAAAGGCCAAGTCTCTACCTTCGTCCCAGGCTGGGGACTCCTGCCAACCAAGACTTACGAAGGCTAAAGTTTCTGCTTCGGAGCTCATTCAGTCGGCCCTAGTGCTTTCGGTGCCTAGATCTTCGGCACCAAGGCCTTCGGCGCCATCAGTGATGTCGGCTCCATCTATTGTAGCCTTTACTATATCGGTACCGAGGGGCTCCTCGGTTCAGACTACTGTGACTACTACATCGGCACCGACTGTCCAGTAGGTGCAGACCTTGACCATGTCGGCTCCGACATCTTGCTCGTAACCGATGCCTCAGTTATTGGTACCAATTTTGTCGGTTCCAGCTTCGGTACCGGCAACCACTTTGGCACCGATCTTTTTTTCAGTGCAGACCATGACCTCGGCACCAATAATTTCCTCAGTGCAGACACCAGTAGTCCAGTCTTTGTCGGCATTATTGTTCTTAGTGCAGACTGGTGAGGTGGGCACCGAGCCTGTCTCTTTTGTGGACAGACCTGTTTCTCCCTCACTCTCCGTGGGATCCACTAGAAGCCTTTCTGAACATGATGTGCTGCATCTTGTGGATCAAGTGCTTCTGGCCAGAGGTATCCTGCCCCCCAGGACCTATCCTTCCTTGGGAGGTGATCATCCATCTCCAAAGACTCGTTCTTATTCTCCTCCTTCATTGCCTTTGAAGTCCATTGATATAGCACAGTCTTCCCCCTCTACGGTTCCCTTTATGGATCTCACTAAGGAACCGCAGTTGCCTTTCTGGCAGGAGAGTTTTGCTATGACCCAGGATGATAGTTGTGACACTCGTAATTTGTTGTTTCACAGACATCCGGGGACTCCGGGTCGGCAGGCTGAGCCACTTAGGGGAGGGGTGACCCCTTTCCTGGACACTCACCCCTCTTCAGGTGGACCAGCCTTCCAAATGATGGAGAAGGCCCTGGCTTCTGCTGGCGATACTGTGCTATCTCCCTGCCTTCCTCTGGACCGCTGTGTTCACAAATCGCACCTAGCGGACACCAGGCGCAAGAGCCTCAGGACATATTCCCACAGGAAACACCCTTTCCGTTGACTTCCTCAGCTTCCCCCTCTGAGGAAGTTCACCGGAAAAGTTCATGCAAGAGGAAGCACATGGAATCCACAGAGGAGTCCCTCACTGAAGACGCAGACTTTGATGATGGGGAAGGATCCCCTCGGTCACCCTCTGAGGTATCCTTTGCCGATATCCTCGAAATCCTTAAACAGAGAGGTGACTGGTAGCCCTCTAATCCGACCTCTGAGGAGTCTGTGCTCCTGCAGGCTTTTCGCGCCCGGCCCCCTACTTCCTGGGTTACGCCACCTGCCGATGAACTTGTCCAGCTCATCGTGCAGCATGCGTGGAAGGCTCCTGACACTGTCAAGGCTGTTCCCTGGCAGCCAGATAAGATTTTGTCCCCTCCTGCTATGGATCCCCATTGGTCTAAAGGTCTTCTTGTGGATGCTGGGGTGGTGGCGGCCACAACCAAAAAGGATCTGGCAGAAGAAGAAAGCCAGACTGTCCATCCACCCAACAAAGAGTCCCGGGCCCTGGACAGGATAAGGAAGCGCACCTTTGCATCAGTGACCTTTGCTATAAGGTCCCTGAATTATATGGCACACTTTACCAGGCTTCAAAGGGATTTAATTTCTGAGCTCTATGAAACCTTGGCTGGTGCCGTATCTGATGAGGTCTGTGATAAAGTGGCCTCTCAGCTGGCCAGCATTGAGTCAATATTTAACTCCTCCATGCGACTGAAATCTCACGCATCAGAAGGAGCAGCTAGAGTGGTGGGTTCAGCTGTGGTCTTGAGACGACAAGCCTGGATGCGCTTGTGCAATTTCGTGGAACCCTTTAAGTCTTCCTTTCTTAACGCTTCCATTGAAGCCTCTTCGTTGTTTGGACCCAAAGTTAAAAGCACACTGGCCAGATGTGAACAGGACAGTAAGACCCTTTCTGCCGTAGGTGTCCATTATTCTTCCTCTCAACGTGTTTTCTCCCGAAACCAAAAGAGTGGGAAGATATGGTTCAAAAAGTTTCAGGGTCCTTTCCGTGACACACAGGCCGAGTTCTCCCCTAGAGGTAGAGGGGGAAACTCACAGGGAAGAAGCCCCTTTCGGGGCAGATGAGGTCTGCGTAACCAGGGTTCCAGGGACTCTTTTCCTGGCCAATCCTACCAGCGGTCCTGAAGAGCGGCCCAGCTCTTTTCCTCTGGAGGTGGTTGGGGGTCGTTTTTTCTTGTACCCTTCTGCCTGGCTAACCATCACCACCGATTCTTGGGTACAAAGGATTATAACCAGAGGTTATCATATCCCCTTCGATCTGTGTCCTGTCCCTTCAAAAAATCTTCCCAACATTCCACCCAGTCAAAGGGAAGAAGCAGCACTAGAGATATAAAAGCTGCTAAGAAAAAGAGTCATCCAAATAGTCCCTCCAGACCAGATAGGATCCGGATTCTACTCAAGACTATTTTTGGTGCCAAAGAAAACCGGGGACTGGAGACTAATTTTGGATCTCAGTGTATTGAATAAGTTTGTGAGAGTACAAAAATTCCGGATGGTCACAATACAGTCTATCCTCCCACTTTTGGAAAAAGACAATTGGATGTGCCTGATAGATCTTCAAGATGCGTACTACCACATAAAAGTGGACAGGCCATCAAGAAGATTTCTGCGCTTCCGTGCGGTAGCCAGTCACTACAGGTTTTGGGAGAAAGCCCTTCGGACTCTCTACAGCCTCCAGATTGTTCACAAAGTGCATGGCTCACTTTCGACTACAAGGATTCCAGGTGTTTCCATACCTAGACGACTGGCTTATCTCCCCCTCCACCAGACATCTATTAGAAGAAGCCCTGGCATACTCTCTCCTTGCTGCACAAAGGCTAGGCATAACCATAAACTGGCAAAAATCCAATCTCACCCCATCTCAGTCCACAGAATTCATAGGGGTCATCTTGGATACAAAGAATTGCAGAGCATCCATTCCAGAGCACAGAATTCTAATGATAAAGCAACAACTGATCCCAATCCTTTCAAGGGAGAAATCCACAGCTCACTCTGTCCTACAGCTGTTGGGTTCTATGGCAGCCTCCATCACCATTGTCCCCCTGGCCAGGTTTCATATGAGGCTTCTACAATGGCTACTGCTCACCCAATGGTATCCTTTTCAGCATCCTCTTTCAGCCAAGATTCGAGTAATCCACAGGTGCAAACAGGATTTAAATTGGTGGATGACCCACAACCCTTCACAATGGTTTCTTCCCTTCTCCCCTCAGCAGCCCAAGGCTACAGTGACCACGGACGCCTCCCTGATGGGGTGGGGGGAGCTATATCAGAGACCGACAGTGCAAGGCACTTGGTCCGAATTGGAAGCCCGACTGCATATAAATGTTCTGGAGCTGAGGGCGGTGCTTCTGGCGTTGTAAGCATTCCATCCCCTGCTGCCATCTAGGACGATTGCGATACAGTCAGACAACATGGCAGTGGTCTGGTACATCAACAAACAAGGTGGAACCAAATCTTATCCCCTTTGTCAAGAGGCCATGAGGATATGGCAATGGGCGATGGCTGCCAACCATTTTCTTCTAGCAGCGCACATTCCCTGGAGTTCCAACGTGATAGCAGACAGACTCAGCAGGTGCATTCTACAACCTCACGAGTGGTCACTGAATCCCTTGATAGCGGCAGAGATCTCCCACCACTGGGGCCGTCCTTGCTGCGACCTCTTTGCATCCCCGTCAAACTACAAATACAGCAACTACTTCGCCCTGATCCCCCCCCCCCCCGGGACAGTCACTCAGGGAAGCTCTAGAAAACGATTGGCCCTCGGGTCTACTTTATGCATTCCCACCTATTCCCCTCATTCCCCAGTTTCTGAAGAAAACCCCTCAGTTGAAGAGCAAGGTGATCCTCATAGCACCATATTGGCCTCGTCAGATTTGGTTCCCCTTATTTTGGCCTCACCTGCTAGATCAACCATGGATTCTCCATCCAACCCCGGAGTTGATCTCACATCCACAGAACCTGATTCATCCCAACTTGGACAGCCTGAAGCTCACAGCTTGGCTCCTCCATTTCCCTTGTTTGCCAGGCAGAATGATCTTTCTTTACCAGTACGGGACATTCTTATTGCATCTCATAAGTCTTCCAGTAGAATTAGTTATCTAAGCAAGTGGAAAAGATTTACCTGTTGGCTGAAAGAAAAACAAGTAGATCCCTTCTCAGTATCTGGCTGACCTATTTCAATCGGGTCTATCGGCCTCTACCATTAGAGTTCATTTGGCTGCAATATCTAATTTCCATGAGGGTGTCCAGGACTCCTCTCTTATGTCACACAAATTATGCAAGACCTTCATAAAAGATGTGAATCATTTGAAGCCCCCTTTTAGAGAACCTGTTCAACCATGGGACCTGCCATTAGTTCTACAAGCTCTGACAGTGCCACCCTTCGAACCAGCTTCTTCTTGCAACCTCAGATATTTGTCATGGAAACCTTGTTTTTGGTCGCCATTACATATCTCTGAGCTTCAAGCCTTATGCATCAAGAGTCCATACTTGATTTTTCATAGAGATAGAGTGTCTGAGAACTAATCCTTCGTTTCTGCCAAAAATTATCTCTGAAATGTCCATTAATCAAACCATTGAATTGCCAGTTTTCTTCCCCAATTATTCGAAGAGAGGAGAGTATTGCCTACATACCCTAGATATTCACAAGCAAATCTGCTTCTGCTTGAACAGGACTAGGTCCTCTCGTAAATCTGACCAGTTATTTTTGACCTATTCTGGGCCTAGATTAGGATCTGCTGTTATTAAGGTCACATTGGCTAGATGGTTTAAAGACTGTGTGACCTTCTTTTATACACAATGTAATATCCCATTGCCTACTACCATGAAGGCTCATTCGACAAGGTCGGTGGCAAATTCTGCTGCCTTCCCGGCCAGAGCTTCTTTACATGACATCTGTGCAGCTGCAACTTGGGCTACGCCTCATACCTTCATCAATCATTATAAATTGGATTTGTCCTCCAGGGGAAGAGCATCTTTTGGTTCTGTGGTGCTCAGGAATGTCCTTCCATGAGAGCCTCCCAAGAATAGAGGTAGCTGGGGACTCTGTCCCATATGTAAGGAATGAACGAGGATTAACAGTATTAGATAAAGAAGTTATGTCTTACCATAATGTTCCATCTGTATTATTGATACTCGTTCAGTCATTACGACCCTCCCTCCTTCCCCCTCCTGTGGCTACTAGTGGATTTCACCATCCGTTTTTTTAGGTCATTTGACTAGAGGTAGCCTCTACCTTCTTTTAACTTGCAAACTCAATCTGAGGTAACAGGGAGAGGGGAATTCTGGGCAAGAGTTTAAGCTCGAGAGTTTGTAGCTGACGCAAGCTTGGAAGATGGCCGGCTCGGTTCCGAGGTCGGAACCGATACCCATACGTAACGACTGAATGAGGATCAACAATACAGATGGAACGTTATGGTAAGACATAACTTCTTTTTATTGCATGTGCGTCTACTTGCACTAATTGGTATGTTTTTTTTTTTTTTAATCTTTATTCCTTCTCCCCAGATTTGCATACTTTCAGAAATCATCAACTTTTAGCCTTGAAGATACCAGCATTCTATCTTTTAATGCCGTATTATCAGCTTGCCTTCATGAAAATGTAAGAGAGAAAAAAGGAACATGTAATCCTCTGTTTGAGCCTGTTAGACAATCAGAATCATATATTGCTTAAAGAAAACTTTTCATTATATTCGGTGTTCCCATATTTACTTACACTTTGTTATTAGATTAAGTCAGGGGTCTTCTTAATCCAGAAGTGAAACCTATACAGAAGTAAGAGAAAACATAATCAGCTCTTCATATATAAAGATTTGTGAATTTTTAACCCCATCTCCCACCTCAGTAATCCAAGATTACAGCTTGTTAACACAAACATCCTTTTGTCTAGCTTTTCTTCTTTTTGCACTTAAATGCTTACGTTTCTTATTGCCAAAAAAAGAGAAAAAGACATTTGTTTACTTTAATAACTGTATTGAATACAAGAATAACTAATAATATTTCACAATAAAATTGCATATTTTAAAGTTTAACAAAGTCACCCAAAGTCCACTGATTCGACTTATTATTATACATTCATATTTAACAAATGTGATTGATACTTTGCAGTCTCACATATATTCACTAATTTCCATGTTGTTAGTCGTCTTCCTTTTCATCTCTATGTCCCAATTCCAGATTCCTGTTCAGTGGTACTCCTGATTCTTCGGGTCAACTCCAGAGGTTTTCACTTTTCTCTCTCTCTCTCTAGCATTTTCTTTTGGAACAGTGGAAAAACTTTCACTGGCAAAGTGTCTCTGTGTGCTTTATTATCAAAAGAGTACCCCTCTGCTTGATGGCTCATTTTTTGCTGGACAGACTTTTACATTTCCTCCTTAGCTTGTACTGCATGAAAAAACGACTTTGATGTTCCAGGAAAAAAATTCTGAAGACAGATGAATACAGCAGCTTGAATCTCACACCTGCTTCTCAATATCCCCTGATTACTGAAATAAATTTGTTTCTCTTTTGCTTGGTGTGCAGTAAATAATCATTTTCCACAAACACTGTACTGTCTCCAACTTTTAATACTTTACCGTTTTGCCAGTTTTGTCAGAATCTACTATTTCTGCTGGTAGGTTTGCATCTTTACTATTAAAGGTCCCGACTACTTTCTCATATCCAGATTTAGAGCATAGACATGGTGTGCCTTTTCAATTAATAGTTCCTTGTGTGGGTTACCAGTCCAGTTACTTATTTGTGCCTTCATAAAATGAATATGATCTGTTCATTCTAGTTTTCTGGAACTGCAGAAAATCTCAGATTTTCCCTATGTGCTCTGTACTCTAATTCTGCCATTTTTAAACATCTCTTCTCGAACAGTGTCATATTCTGCCAGCCTTTCTTCACTTCAGCCTCAGATTTTTGCAGTTTTATTAACTCATCTGCATATCTGTTTAAATCTTCTTCCATTCTTTCCAGACTTTTGTTAATTGAGTTCACATACTCCTTCAGTGTTTTGTTTATTTTTGTCAGCTCTGAGCACATTTAACATATTTTTTTCATTTAGATTACTGGAAGGCATGTGTTGTACCAAAGCTGGTGCTTGAACTGCTTTTTTTTTTGATTAGCTGCAGGTGTCTTCACAGTCAGTGTTTTCTCTTCATCTTTTCTAGTTGATTTTCTTTCAGGCTCTTTTAGTTTTTTTTTTTTTTTTTTTTGCAGGCATCCTATAGGTTCATAGGTAGGTACTGGGCTATCTGCCCAAATGCATATATTAGCCCAGCCACGTTGTGCGGTATTCACCACCCCTTTGGTTAGTTCCCTTGGCCCTTGATTTAGCAGCTAGTACCCTTGGCCCCTATCTAGTAGAGCTGTTGGTATGATCCCTGGTGTGAACTTTCTGTTACCCATCCACTCGTCAAGGTTCCTCTTGAAGAGTGATAGTGAGGGGCTCTGTCTTATGTAGATCGGGACCTTGTTCCATAGCAAGGGAAGTATTTGCGAAGGGAATCTATCCCTCCAGCATGTTCTATTCATTGTTGTGCTGAGGTTTATATCCCTAGAGCGTGTAGCTCGAGTAGATTTGGTTTTGTTAAGATGGAGCATGTTCAACAGTTCTGGGTTGGACATGGCTCTGTATGTTAGACAGAGATCGCCTCTGAGAAGGCGGTATGCAACAGAGAAAAGCCTTAGTTTTTTTCGTTCGTGCTGCATAGGGCAACTGTTTGAGGCCAGTAATCCTCTTAGAGAGGTACCTCTGTGGTCTCTCCAGCTGCTGGAGATGCCTAGCCAGGTACATTCCAATTGGTGCATTGTACTCAATAATGGGTCTGATGAGGGAAGAGTAGAAGGGCACCACTACATCCTTAGATCTTGATGCGAACCCTTTCGTGATCAGATGGGTCACATAGAAGGATTTTCTAACCACCTTGGCAACATGGTTATCAAAGGAAAGCTGATTATCTACTTGGGTCCCTAGATCCCTTATTACTTCTTCAGATTTCAGGGGGTTACCTCCTATGTGGTATTTCGCGGGTACTCTGTTTTTTTCAAAGGGGATTACTACGCATTTTTTAGCATTTAGCTTGAGACCATGGCTTTGACACCATGCATCAGTCTCATTAAGGCCGTTCTGGAGGATATCCATGTCGGCCGGAGACTCTATTATAGCACCCAGTTTGCAGTCGTCCGCAAACTTGGTCAGCCACAGCCCTTTAGTGCTTGCCTGTACTTCTGAGAAGTATATGCCAAACAGGAGGGGCCCCAGGACAGAGCCCTGAGGCACACCGCTCATTACTGGTCTGGATTTGGACATAGATCCCACTACTCTTACTTTGTGGGATCTGTCTGAGAGCCAGTTTGTGATCCGTCTTGTGACGTAAGGGTTTATGCCCAGGTTGGTGAGTTTATCAATAATACCCAAATGGGGAATGGTGTCAAATGCTTTAGCAAGGTCAAGGAAAGCTGTGTGTACCTCCTTTCCCTTATCTATAGCCTGAGTACTGTCTCAAAGAAGTCCACCAGGTTCAGGAGGCATGATCTGCCCTTGACGAAGTTCCATAATGATTCGCTCCATTGCCTTACAGATCAGACTGGTCATGCTTATTGGTCGGTAGTTCCCAGGGTTGTTTGTGGGCCCACCTTTGTGCAGCGGAACCATCGTTGCTGTGCGTCATTCTATGGGCACATATCCTGTCGAGAGGCTGAGACTGAACAGGATATTCAGATGCGGGGTTAATTCATTTTGGAGCTCGCGTATGACACAGCCCGGGACACCATCTGGTCCCATGGAGGAAGTGTTTTTAGCTTTAGATAGAGCCTTATTAACCAACGTATCAGTAATAATTGGAGTTACACAATCCCCAGGAATAGTAATAGGCCCTGTAGGTGGTGAGGGGGGGGGGGGGAGAAATTTGCACTGAACCTGTCAGCCAAGATGTTGGCAATGTCAGTCGGGTCAGTGTATTTTGTTCCATTTTGTACTAGATCAGAACAGACCTGAGCATTGCCATTTAGGTTTTTGACATAACCATAGAAGGCCTTATGGTTATCCTTGGCATCCTTGGCAACTTTCTTTTCGAAATTGGCTTTAGTTGACTTGATGAGGGCCCTCAATTTCTTACTAATGCTGATCAGGGAAGATTGTTCTACTTGAGATTTGGCCTTTTTTGTATAAGTCTCCTCCTTTTATTGTATAGTTTGCTTATGGCCGGGGTCCACCAGACTGGTTTCTTCTTGCTTGAGGAAGGAGTCTTGGTTTTATTTGGGATAGCACGGTCCATGCAATCCTGAAGATGCATATAAAGTGCCTTGGTGTAGGATTCTGCATCCTGGATATCATCATCCTTCTGCAAGGGAATAGTGAAGCTTTCCACTTCTGACGCATGTAGTTTGAAGTTTGCTTTGGAAAGGTTTTTTATGATGGTTTGTTTGACTGGGGGAGGTGGAGAGGTGAGGATGTCTAGGGTTGTCAGTTTGTGGTCTGATCTGACCAGAGAGGGAGTGATAACGGGTGTGGTACAATGGGCACCCATATTTGTGATGACTAAATCCAATATGTTGTCCCCTGTAGTGGGAGAACATACCAGTTGTTCAAGGGCATTTGAATTTATAAATTCTATGAACCGCTGGGCATAGCAGTTAGAACTTTGGTAGTTCGCCCAGTCTGTACCAGGGTAGTTGAAATCACCCAAAATTATGGTGTTGAGTAGGACCTTTATATTTTCTAATGCCTCAAGGAATGCTGAGTGAGCATCTAGGGACATGGTAGGTGATCTATAATAGGCTATGACTTGAAATGTAGTTTTGCCTGCTGATAGTTGTGAATGGATGATCTCTGGGGCATCATGCTGTGCCACTAACCTGGAGATGTGGGTATCCTTGATGAATATGGATACACCTCCATCCTTTGTACTGCGATCTGGTAACTGAGGCCGGAAGGTATGATATGAGTTGTAACCTGGTAGTGCTGGGGTGCTCTCTGGAGCCTCGAACCAGGTTTCCGTCACTGCACAAACATTGATTTTCTCCATACTGAGGAGTGCCTCGAGTGTGTGCATTTTGAGGTTGAGACTTCTGGCGTTGAGTAGCATTACCCTTAATTTTTGGTTACCTGTGCTGGTTACAGTGGTTGGTTTGTCCTTTGAACCTTGCCTAAAAAAGGCACTATGGGGATGGCAGGGGCCTTGGCCAGTATTCGAAAGCCTAGGGGTGACAGGTGCAAACCATCTCTGGCGAACAGCGAGGCTTGTCTGTCATATCATCCCAGGCAGACAGACACTGGATCCCCTTAGAATGACACTAGAAGCTTAGCCAATTGTTGAAATTGAACATTTTGTATTTGTATTGTGGTATCATTCTAGGTGAAGGTAGTATGCTACTCAAGGTCAGGGTCATACCAGCTTGGGCTACATGATCAGAGATCTCCTCAATGTCTCTTTTCATGTAGTCCAGGGAGGTACGTCTTAGATCATTCACACCAACATTTACAATGACAGCGTCATACTTGTACTTGTTCCAGAGTGACCTAAGTGCCTGTGTTATGTGGCGGATCCTAGCACCCGACAGACAGCTGACAGTAACCTTCTCCCTGTTCAGCCTGGTGAGTGGAACATCTGTGTGCCTTACTATAGAGTCTCCTATTACTAGCATGTTGGGTATGGTGTTTTGTCTTAGGGGCTGTCGTGAGGCACACTGCTGAGGTGAATTATGTGTTTTCTGGCTTGTGTTTGGAGGTGCAGGTTGCTTGCTTGTCTGCTTTGGAGGGCCCTGTTTCCTTTTCAGATTGGTACCTAGTGCCTCCAAATATGTTTTTGTGTATTTATGTGTATGTTTTGCCAGTGCTTGTTTTGTAGTAACATGTGTGACTGGTGGTGTGATGCTAGTGTGTCTTCTCCTCTTGACTGTCTGTTACAGTCATGGGTTGACAGCGCTTAGCCTCCAATCTGGCTATGTATTTGCATCTCTCACAAGTGTCTGTGTCTAGAGGTAAGAGGAGAGGGTTGTCTGTATACTTGAGGCAGTTGTGACACTGCCTCAGGATGCCCAATTCCACCAGATGAACTGGAGAGTACACCTGAAGCTGTCCTCTGGACATGCTTGGAAAAGTAAATTTCACTTGTCTTGCGGACAATCGAGGGTCTTATGCTGTATTGTAATAATGCGGTCTAGGAGATTTGGAAAATAATAGTGCTCTCTAGGAGATTTGGACAAGTGCTGATTTGGGTTATGCAAGTGCTGCAATAAGAGCAGTTGATCTGAAGCACTTGAGTTGAAGCTTGCCTAGTTCTAAAGGAAAATTTGCAGTGCAGACTTTGTGGAGCCAGGAATAGTATACCCCAGCTAACCGGTGCTGCCCAACGCTGCTTTGTGTGCAAAACCGTGCAAAAAGAGAGTTGCAGGGTTTTAAGAGAGAGAGAGATCAAGGAGTTTGGAATTGACCCAAAATGGCCAATAAAACTACAGTTTCTAGGCAGTAACCACTCCTACAGGGACAGGCAGGTTGATCACAGTATACTTACTAGCCATTAACTGCATTTTACTTAAGATTACAATATCATTGGATGCTGTATCCCTGTTTCTGTTTTCACACTGGGAGAGCTGAAATTAAGCTTTTGATCAGAGTGCAGCCATCTTGGAAGTAGTTATGTATATTGATTACTGGTCCAAGGAAGGAACTCTGTATTCATTTTTTTTTAATGTCATAAGCACATGTTATAAAATGTAATATAACAAAATCCATTTAGTGAATACCTACTGCCATATTTCTGATAGATTTTATTAGTCAACGACTCAACGGGAACCAGTTTTTGACTTCTGTAGTAGAGTTGTACTCACTGTTCTTTTGTATCTTTTTTCCTGTTATAACTCAGAAATTACCATCTATCATACTTTCCAATTGTTGGAATCATGACTTTGCCCAAAATTCTGAGCTGAATTGTTACTTTTCTTTCTGAATCTGTTTGGCTTGCAATATACGCAAACCCATCAGCACATGCAGATGTAGTGCATAATTTTTGCAGATACATTTTAAAAAGGTCAGCTTGTCTACTAATTTAAGGCTTATTAGGACCAGAAAATGCTCCCTTCTGCATTTAACGTCCAGTCATTACTTCATGTGCATTGACTCTTTGAGTAAGCCACGAGCAGCTCTATCTTCTCAACAAAATGCTGGGTAGATCTGGTAGCTGATGCTATAGTTGTCTTACTACAGAAAATGTTTCTATTCTTTCACTTAGCCATTTTTTAAAGAACAGTCTATTACCAATAAAGAAGATATTGCACATAGCCTTTGCTTGGCTTACTAGAAACAAAAAAGTACATTTCAAATTAAAATGATGGTCATAGGTAAGATTCCATTTTATATCCTTGGAATCAAATACCTTAAAAATTAAAGTAACTAAAACTGTTGAGTTTTAATGAAAACCATTATCTTGTTGCACATTGGCATATCTGGTGTAGTCATGCTGTCTTACATTTTTGTTAGTGAAAAATTGTGAAGAACTGTTGTGTGCTTGTATATATTTTTCAGTGCCATTTCTTACGCTTCTGCTTTGTTTTTTTTTTTCAGTTAAGCAAGATATTCTGAAAGCTGTAGAATCTGTGTGGAATCAGTTGATGGCTCAGAGAAGACAGTCCCTGGAGGACACTTACAAAATTTGTTTGTCTGTGAAACAAGGTACCAGAGAGAGTCAGGTGAACATTAATGAAGTGACACCTCTTTGGGAAGAAGCAGCAGCCAAGGCCTGGCAGCAACATCTTGGTTAGTAACTTGATTACATATATATTTATTGAAATTAATAAGCTTAAATTCACATTAACTATATACAGCTACAACATTGTGAATTACACATTTAAGGTGTAATAAGGACACTTTTAAGAGTATAGACAGTAACAGTAGTGCCTGTCATTTCATCTGTTTTCCTACAGCGTGTTACTGGTCTGGAGAACTTGTGCCCCCCCCCCCCCAAAAAAAAACACTTTACTAAAGCACTGTAGGTTAACATTCACATATCTGCCATGTAGTGTGAAATATGTTGAAAAATATGATTAAGTAGAAAAAGTTACTTACTTAGCTTATTTTCCTTGTAGTATGTGTGAACAAGTGCTAAATAATATTTCTTGTGCATTGTAGTTGTTCAATTGACTAATCAGATTATCTTTAAATGAAAGAATACCATGTAGTCAATGTTATTAAAATAGTAACCATCGTATTACATTTTTTCCCATTTTCTTTATTTTTTTATATGAGAAAGATCTTAGCAGCATCCATATATACATAATATGTGTACAGCTTTAGTATTTTACTTGTATAGCCATAGAAAAACAATGCAGCAGGTACAGTAATATAAAGCCAAAAGATCTAAGACTAAGCACCTAACCAGAGTTATAGCTGATTCTTGGCCACTACCCTGCTGTCATTTTCATTAGTGCCAAACTTAAACTTTTGACAGTTTGGTGGTAGCGTCTGTATCACGTTATCGAAATTTTACTAGATCGAATCACTAAAGGTTGGCCTCTAGTGATCAGTGTAGTAAAACATCGAATAACGTTAAGAAAACAAACAAACAAAAATGAAGACTAACTAGCGTAGGCAGGGGGGCATGCCCCCCTGCACACCCCCCTACGTAAATATTCCAACTCCAAGATCGCACTACATTGAGGTAAATGGAAATCTCCCCCTACAGAGATTTCTGTTTACCTGCACAATGTTCTGCACTTTCGATGTTGTGCTGCCGACAATATCAGCTTCAATATTGTCGGCTTTTGACATTGTGAAGTAGACCCTGGTGGAATGGTTATGCTGCAATCCATGCCCACAGCAAAGTACTTTCTTCAACCCTGTTTTTAAAATGTGTGTGATTATTGAGAAGGTATATATGAAGTTTTTATGTATTCTGTGAAAAAAAAAAGTTTATATCATTACCAGTTTGCAGATCAAATAGTCAGACAACAGCCATTGTGACCTTCACTGATGAGGAAGCAGCCTTTCCTCGTCATCTACCTGATGCTCCTCCATATCCTGCTGTCCACTGACAGAAAAATGGAATTTTGTTTTGGGGGACACCTAATCCCGGGAAAGCTTCCCCACACACACCAAGACTTTAATTCCATGCCACTGGACGACCAAGAAAAGTAATACACATATTGAATTTGGTGAATTTGCCTTATATGAGCACACTTTGGAATAACTGCCTTAAGCCTGCTGTATGACTCAGAAGTCTTTCAGAGTTCACAGACAGGCAATACTCTATGTTTTGAACTGAGGCAAGATCACTAAGATGGACAGTGACCCAATTCCACAGCTGAGTCACACATATGTGCAGACAGATTTTATACCGTATGTTAAATCGTCAGTTGCTAAATAAAAAAAAAAAAAAAAAAAAAACATGGCTTGGGAACTTGACCTACGTGCCATGATTTGCTTATGCTGTAACTTGGTGATGAAAATCAGTTAATCAGTATCAGCTAAAATGTGCAAAACTTAATTTCTGCTACTGCATGAAGTGCATATACATTATCCATTCTTTGACAGGTATATAAAAAAAGTGAAATAAAGGATATTACCTTTGCACAAAGTGAATACTGCGGTGGTGGTGCTTCAGTATCGTTGTCGCCTCACAGTAAGACATCCTGTTCTATTCTCAGCTAGAGCGTCTTCTGTGTGGAGACATGCGTGAATGGGCGTACCTTCGTTGAAGGTTGTGCGTCAGGGCCGGCAACTCGGCGCGTAAAAATCTACTGCCAATCATTAGCGGACCGGAGTTCCACTGTGGCGACCCCTAACCGGGAAAAGCCGAAAGACACAACAGCAACAACAACCTTTGCACAAAGTGATTTATGAAGTTCCCTGTGGAATTTTACAGTCTGTAATAAAGTATATATCCTGGAAGAGAAGAAAGTCAACCACTGTGTAGTTTAGCAGGAAGTGAGAAATGGAATGCAAACATTATCTTCATTCAGTGGTATGTGATGAAAACATTGGCTAGAATCCAAAACCCATAAGAAACTAAGTGGGAGAAAAGCTTAGATGGCATCAGCCTTACGCAAGCCTTAGCACTGACTGATAGAATAATAGAATAACTTGAGGTAAACTTCAGACTAGAATAACTTGAGGTAAACTTCAGCAACACCCTTTGAGTAATAATGCTACCTGCCATTTTAAGAATCATCTAGACTCATCATTCAGTCGATATGACTCCAAAGACTTCACTTGTTACCGTGAAACATTGTCAGCACTGGTCTGATACCAAGTCACCTAAAACAATACAAAAACGAATGTAAAACACCCACAAAGGAAAAGGAGAAATCCACAAGTCTCAAAACACCAATTCCACGAAGAGTTTATTTGTTAGCGCTTTCATGCATTCTCATTACAGAATGCAATCTTTTATGTAATATGTTTACTAGTCGTGGGTATCCTATTTCATTGATTAGTGCTTTGATCCAGTAAGTTATGTCTAAAAGGTCAAGGAGACTTTTAGGCCCTATTCTAAATGTAGTCCAGACCTCTGTTCATGACGATACTGATGATGTTTTGTCACTATCCCAGCATACTGAGACAGTTTCATCAGATCGTGGTAGATATATTACTAGTTTTTTGACACAGTTTAATGACATTTCTCATGACGTCAGACACATAGTATATTCTAAATGGGGCCTTATTACTCAAGAATCGACACTGAACAAAGTTCTTGGATCTAAACCATTAATAACATTTAGAAAGGGACCAAATTTAAAGAAGTTGTTTGAGATACCACATTCTAAACATACAAAAATTAAAGGTATGTTTAAATGTGGTAGGTGTAAATATTGTAAATACATATTAATAGGCCCTTCTGTTAGCATTAATGGTTTTCAGTATGCTATACAGGATAAATACAATTGTGAAAGTCAGGGCATTGTATATTTGGCTCAGTGTAAATTGTGTCCTGTTTTTTATTTAGGGAAAACTGAGCGCCAACTTAAACAACGTATATATGAACATGTATAAGCTATTTCTAGAAGCAATCTGACTAATGCATTGGCAAGACATGTTAATGAGTTTAATACACATAGTTTTCAGTTTGTTGTTGTGCAAAGTGTTCCTAGGAACCCTAGGGGTGGACCATGGCATTTAAAACTTGAAGAACAAGAACTGCTGTGGCAATTGCGTACTAATGCATATGTTTATCCGGGGATCAATGATTCGTGTTCCATCAAATGTTTACTTAGATTAAGAGCTTTGGAATGATTATATTAGTGATAATATACATATATAAGACATATGATAAAGAGTATATATTTGTAAATATATTTTGTTTTTTATACATTTTTTATATGTACTTGTATTCAGATGCATTGTATTCCAATGTGTATTAAGTTGTTTTATTGATGTGTTGAAGGGGAAAATATTAGTTTTTTATTAGGTTATTCAATAATGTTAACAATTGTATTATTTTAGCGGCATACGCTTTTATGTATTGTGTATACACGGATTTTCAGGTGTTGTTCTTTTATACATTATAAATTGTGGGCCTAATTAATGTATAGATTAATTAATGGTTTAATTAGGTAATGATGTTACCTTTTTGGTATTTAATGAGGTTATTTTTGTCATTTTATTTGTCTGAGGAAGTGCACGTATTGAAGGTGCATGAAAGCTCTAACAAATAAACTCTTCGTGGAATTGGTGTTTTGAGACTTGTGGATTTCTTCTTTTCCTTTGTGGGTGTTTTACAGTCGGTTTCTGTTATACTACAAGTTCATGGTGCAAAAATCATCAGAGCTTATATGGAATAGAGTGCCTGTCTTACTACTTCTGATTTATACTTGCTGTTTTATGGTAAAAGTTGTAGTCTGCCTGTCTTTAAATTGTTCTGTTATAGAATATTTTAGTTGATTACCAGTAAGCATCATTTTGAGGTAGTTTTTATTATCGGTGAGGAAATGATCAGTAACAGAAGAATATGGTATATGCTTACTGAAAAAATTAAGTGAGGTTAGTAGTCTTAAAAATGACCGTGTTGTACTTCAAAATGTATGCATACATGAGTTTCTTATTTAATGTGAAAACCATATCTTCTTCTTCTTTCGGCTGCTCCCATTAGGGGTCGCCACAGCGGATCATCTGTTTCCATTTCTTCCTGTCCTCTGCATCTTTCTCTGTCACACCAACCACCTGCATGTTTTCTCTCACCACATCCATATACCTTATCTTAGGCCTTCCTCTTTTCCTGTTACCTGGCAGCTTCATCCTTAACATCTTTTTCCCAATATACTCTGCATCCCTCCGCAGCACATGTCCAAACCAACGTAGTCTTGCCTTTCTGGCTTTGTCTCCAAACCTTCCAACCTGGGCTGACCCTCTAATATACTTATTCCTAATCCTGTCCACCCTCGTCACACCCAGTGCAAATCTTAACATCTTTAACTCTGCCACGTCCAGCTCTGACTCCTGCCTTTTTGTCAATGCCACTGTCTCCAACCCATGTAACATAGCTGGTCTCACTACCCTCTTGTAGACCTTCCCTTTCACTCTTACCGGTACTTGTCTGTCACAAATCACTCCTGACACACTTCTCCACCCACTACATCCTGCCTGTACTCTCTTCTTCACCTGTCTTCCACATTCACCATTACTCTGTACTGTTGATCCCAAGTATTTAAACTCATCCACCTTCGCCACCTCTACTCCCTGCATCCTCACCATTCCTCTATCCTCCCTCTCATTCACACACATATATTTTGTCTTAGTCCTGCTGACCTTCATTCCTCTTCTCTCTAGAGCATATTTCCACCTCTCCAGGGTCTCCTCCACCTGTTCCCTACTCTCACTACAGATCACAGTGTCATCTGCAAACATCATAGTCCACGGGGACTCCTGTCTGATCTTGTCTGTCAACCTGTCCATCACCATTGCAAATAAGAAAGGGCTCAGAGCTGATCCTTGATGTAATCCCACCTGCACCTTAAACGCATCCGTCACTCCCACCTCAGACCTTACCGCTGTCACACTACCCTCATACATATCCTGTACTACTCTTACATATTTCTCTGACACTCCCAACTTCCTCATACAATACCACAACTCCTCTCTAGGCACCCTGTCATATGCTTTCTCTAAGTCCCAAAAGACACAATGCAACTCCTTCTGACCTTCTCTGTACTTCTCCATCAACACTCTCAGAGCAAACATTGCATCTGTAGCTCTCTTTCCTGGCATGAAACCATACTGCTGTTCACTAATCATCACCTCCCTTCTTAACCTAGCTTCCACTACTCTTTCCCATAACTTCATGCTGTGACTGATCAATTTAATCCCTCTGTAGTTACTACAGCTCTGCACATCACCCTTATTCTTAAAAAATCGGTACCAAAACATTCTTTCTCCATTCCTCAGGCATCCTCTCACTTTCCAAGATTTCATTAAACAGTCTAGTTAAAAACTTCACTGCCATTTCACCTAAACACTTCCATGCTTCCACAGGTATGTCATCTGGACCAACAGCCTTTCCATTCTTCATCCTCTTCATAGCTATCCTTACTTCCTCCTTGCTAATCCACTGCACTTCATGATTCACTATCTGCACATCAACCTTCTGTCCCTCTCATTCTCTTCATTCATCAGCCCCTCAAAGTTCTCTCTCCAAGTGCTCAACACACTCTCCTCGCTTGTGAGTATGTTTCCCTCATTATCCTTTATCACCCTTACCTGCTGCACATCTTTACTAGCTCTGTCCCTCTGCCTAGCCAATTGGTACAGGTCCTTTTCTCCCTCCTTAGTGTCCAACCTTTCATACGACTCTTCATATGTGTTATCCTTAGCCTTTTCCACATCTCTGTTTGCCATGCACCTCATCTCCTTATATTCCTGTCTACTTTCTTCATCTCTCTGACAGTCCCACTTCCTCTTCGCCAACCTCTTTCTCTGTATACTCTCCTGTACTTCCTCGTTCCACCATCAGGTCTCCTTGTCCTCCTTCCTCTTTCCAGATGTCACACCAAGCACCTTTCTAGCCATCTCCCTTTCTAGCTCTGCTGTAGTCACCCAGCTATTTGGTAACTCTTCACTGCCACCCAGTGCATGTCTTAACTCTTCTCTGAACTCCACCTTACAATTACCCTTTTTCAATTTCCACCATTTGATCCTTGGTGCTGTTCTCACACTCCTCCTCATCTTGATCACCAATGTCATCCTACAAACCACCATCCTATGCTGCCTAACTACACTTTCCCCTGCCACCACTTTACAGTCTCCAATCTCCTTCAGACTGGCCCTTCTACATAAGATATAATCCACCTGTGTGCATCTCCCTCCACTCTTGTATGTCACCCTGTGCTCCTCACTCTTGTTAAAATATGTATTCACCACAGCCATTTTCATCCTTTTCGCAAAATTGACTACCATCTGACCTTCTGCATTCCTTTGCTTAACACCATACCTACCCATCACTTCCTCATCCCCTCTGTTCCCTTCACCAACATGCCCATTGAAATCTGCTCCAATCACCACTCTCTCACCCTTGGGTACAGTCATCACCACTTCATCCAAATCACTCCAAAATTTTTCATTTTCATTTATCGCACACCCAACTTGTGGAGCATATGCACTAACAACATTCATCATTACACCATCAATTTCCATCTTAATAAACATCACTCTGTCCAACACTCTTTTCACCTCCAAAACACTTTTAGCATACTGTTCCTTCAGGATAACCCCTACGCCATTTCTCCTCCTATCCACACCGTGATAAAACAATTTGAACCCCTCTCCGATACACCTAGCCTTGCTCCCCTTCCATCTGGTCTCTTACGCACACAGTATAGCAACCTTCCTTCTGTCCATCATATCAGCTAGCTCTCTCCCTGTAACAGTCATACTGCCAACATTAAAAGTTCTGAACCTCACTACCACAGTCCTAGCCTTTACCTGCCTTCGGGCATGCCTTCCCCCCTCTTCTCCTCCTTCAGCCAACAGTAGCCCAATTTCCGCCAGGACTCTGTTGGCCAACAGATGTGAAATGTGAAAACCATATGGTATGTTCTAATGTCAGTGACAGTGATAGGAGGATGATACAAATATACTGTTGTAAATATTTCCTGCAACGTTTTCTAGCTATTCTTATATCTCTGTATGCACACAGCAGCAGTTGTCTGATTTAAATTCTAAATCAGCAATGGCAAGTACTAAGCATTTCCAGTCCTGGTAGTATATATATATATATATATATATATATATATATATATATATATATATATATATATATATATATATATATATATAGATGTGTGTGTGTGTGTGTGTGTGTGTGTGTGTATGTGTGTATGTGAATGTCTGTGTTTGTAGCACTTTGAAGTAGGCTACAAATAGTTGAACAGCAGCAGTAGCAGGCAGTAACACTCTATGATGGTTTGAAAGTTATAGAGTTGCTTGAAGACTACAGATAGTTCTGTGCTTAGGTTTTGCATAAACTGACATCTCACTATGGAGACGTGAATTCTTTGTGTGCATTTTGTTAAGGTGAGTCATTAATCTTGCATACTGATTAACATAATGACAAATGAAATGGTTGAATGTGGACAAAACACTGCAGAAAATACTCTTAATTTGCATTAAGTACATAGTGGGCTTAGTTTACAACAGCCTGAAGTAAGCAGAACAAAAGAGCAGGCTAATCTGTTGTATAATATGCACAACTGAATATTTCTTTTCCGGAATAAAGGTAACTTGCAGTAAAACAGAAGCTTGTAGACTTAAAGGAGGTCTTTCTGCCATAAGTAAAATGCATATACAGGGGTATTAACATTGACTCTAGTAATGACCCTTACATGTTCTTCTAATCTAAGACTGAATTGCCTTTTTCTGTTTCCTCAATGCGGTTAGCGTTGCCACCTCACAGCAAGAGGTTCTCCGGTTCGATCCTCGGCTGAGGTGACTTCTATCCGGAGTCTTCATGTTCTTCCTGTGGTCGTGTGGGTTTCCTCCCACATCCCAAAGACGTGCTGTAGGTGGATTGGACTCTCTAAATTGGCCCTAGGCGTGAGTGCGTGCGTGTGTGTGCCTTCTGTGGACGGTTGGGTGCCGGGTGGGCGCCGGGCTGGCATCTCGACACCATAAAACTCAACTGCCAATAATGAGCGGACAGGTGATCCGCTGTGGAGACCCCTAACCGGGAAAAGCCGAAAGAAGAAGAAGAAATGTAAGAATACAAGAATAAGTTTATGCATTAGCAACTTGTTTGTCAGTAGAAGTAATGTTCCCCATAGTATAAAAAAGAACTACCATTAGTAGTACATGCTTCATTACAAAAAGTGAGAAAATATAATGTCCACAAGGGACATTGCCCCTGATAATGTGGTGAAAAGTGATAACATTAGACCTTAGTCTCTTAAAGAAGCAATGTTCTTTTTGTATTGTTTCTTATTCTGTGGTAGTTTGGCATGGCATTTTTTTTCCTTATACTGTTGTTGGTATTTTATTCAGCATTCTGAAATGCTTTAGTTTTAGTATGTTTAAAGTTTCAGGTTTTCATGGAACACACAATTGTTATATAGTATTGTTACAGCTTGTAGATAATCAGACAGTGAAATTTAAGGGAACACACTAGAAAGCTTTATCATTTAATAATACTATTCTGGATAATTTACTTTACTTTTTTATTTACTTCTGTGTTAGTTCCATTATGCATTGCCTGTTTTCATGGGAGACCCAAGGTGGCATTCATATTGACAAGGGAGAATTTGGTCAGGAGACCAAGGGAATTCCTTTACTCTTTCCTCTATGATGGTGGCCACAAGCAATAATAGTGGAGGAGAGGAGAGTAGGAAGATGCGAGTGTGTAGATGAATAGCAGGTCAAAGTTACTGAATTTGAGTCCTCACGTATTTTTATAGATAGACACTATTGCTGGGATTCAAAAAGGCTTACTACGGGGAAGAAGCCTTAGCTTGGCCATTTTGTCCCTCAAAGTAAGCCTTTCAAATTCCTAGACCACTCTGCCTCTGAGGTTCCTGTTAGTGGGGCCTGACTGCAGAGGGTGATCTAACTGGTAGAGCTGCATACTAATGTGGCAGTAGGGGGGTGGTTAATACTAATTAGTCATGTGCTGTCCCCTCAGAAATGCCCATAGCTCCAGATTCACACTGCTAAGGGATGAATCACTTGACAAAATAAAATTTTACAGTTGGAGGAAAAAGAGAATGCTGTCAAAAAACATTGGTTACCTATTCACTCCTATGAAGTAGTCACAGTGTAGATAATTTCAGCAAAGATGTTGCGGTGGGGGGGGGGTGTTAATATGTACATATGTGTGTGGATGGGTGTGTTCATGTTTGCAGAGACATGAATGAAACTGCATGAATGTGTGTGTGTGAATGAGACAGAGAGACCCTTGTTCTTTGCACTAGCAGATTAGGTAAGGAATCAAGAGTCTGGATGCATGCATATGTGTATTATTGCAGAAGAACATAGCTCTGAATGCTTTGTTAACAGAAACATCAACACATTTTCACCAATGCTTCTTTAGGTATTTATCTGTAATAACATTGGTGAAAAAAACAGAAGAAAGAATGGATAATGTAAGTAAATGATAAGCACATGCAACAGTATCTCATAAATTTTTAGAGTGTAAAAATATTAGAAAATGGTTCATAGGTATATACTAGGCTAACAGCCACCAGGGCCTTTATAAGCCTAGCCCCGCAACCCAACCCATTTGTGTCCCTATGTATCATGGGTGTTTATTAGGAGGGGTATGATAGTTAAGAAGATTCTAAAGGTTATGTAAGCGGGATATTAGTTTGGCCATAGTCACTATCTGCCTCTGTCTTTCAGAGACATGGAGGCCAGACCCAGGGTGAATTTCTGATTTCCCATCCATTAGTCAAGGTTACGCTTAAATGGTGTTTGAGATGGACTGTGCTTCACATAAATAGGGAGCCTGTTCCAAAGCATGGGAAGCCTCTGAGACACACACCAGTTTGGCCAACATTCTCTATATCTTCATCATATTGATCACTGCTACAATAACCTTAAATATATGGGTTATATCCTGCATAGGATACAACAGCCAGCCAGCTTCCAAAGCTTTAGGCCACCATCCATGCATCTAAACAGTCTTGTCAGCTCAAGCTGAGCTGACTGAAAAGACAGGTTTGGGCAGCAAGCCCTTCAGAGCTTCCCTGCTGCTGAAGAGTATTCTACTCTGAAGCTTCTGAGGATCATTGGATGACGTGTGCTATTCCTTTGGGGGAAAAAACATTCTATTTAAAAAAAAATGTTTGTTAAAACAATTTCTGTTCAGGAAAGATATTTTAAAACTAGGACTTTGTGTTTTAATGGACTGTCTTGAGAATGTATTGTACTTTTAAATGAGCTCACTCTTTTTTTCTTGTCAATTTAAAAGTTGATCTGAAGTAGTTTACTTAATTTGATCTTCAACCTTTGGGTATTCGGATCCAGATCGGATCCGAGACGGCCACATCACCAGCATCTGATCCAAGTTCCTCCCCTAACCCATAATGCCCCTCTATCTCCTTCCTTCCCCCAATCTTGTTTGCTGTGTGGGGCCTTCTTTAGACATGGCTGAGACACCAAAGCCTGTCTTTAGAAAATGCACGGAGTGTGACCATAAGCTGTCTCCAGCCGATGGCCACACTCTTGTGTGTTGTATGCTTAGCAGCAGCCCATTAGGATACAGCCTGCTCTGTCTGCGCGGGCTTTAACCCAAGAGCCCTCAAAGACAGGAGGGCTAAATTGGTTATGAAAGGACTCCTGCCTGCTTCGGGGACGGCGGTCCTCGCTACTGCTTCTTCGATAGCGGTTGCTGTTGTGTCCTCCCCTCCCCAGGCCTCTGGGATTCAACACCTGGCTTTAGGCCTTCAAATGAGGAAAGAAGACATAAGGACAGGCCTAGAAAGTGGTCCCCATACCGCTCGGCTCCATTGGGTCCTCCCTCTAAATCCAGGACACCTCCCAGGCCCAGTACCCCTCGGCTCCGTTCATCCAGGTTTTCTTCGGAGTTGACAGTGTCTGGGCCACTATCCAGAGCCTCCCCTCACTGGCACTCCCGGCCGGTGTTGGTGGCTTTTTCCTCCCATTCCACCCGCAGCTTGAGTGAGTCAGAGATGGACAGGATGAACCGGAAGTTCTTCCGCACCCAGATAAAGATGGGAGTCTTGCTTGCCCCCTCTCCCACTGGATTGGGGAGCTCGCAGCCCTTTTTCACCCTCATAGCTCCTTCTCTGATCCCTCAGTTTTGAAGTATGTGGATCCGAGAGTTCTCAAGGTTGGGGGGTTTGGTGCCAACGGTACCATGTACCTCAATGCCGGCCATTGCCCTGAGCATGTCGGATCTGAGCTCTCGGAGCCGTAGCCTCGGCGTCAGATGCTAGGGGTTCTGTTGGCTCTGAGTTTGTTGGAGCACAGTCTCCCCCTAGGTATCTTGGCTCCTGTAGGCTCAGCTTCGGCTCCCCCATCAGGTCCGAGGGGAGCAGCTCCATTACTTGTTCCCCAGGATGTACACTTTCCGTCAGCATTTGACGTGGTGGAAAGGTTCCTCTCGAGTGGGTCAAGACCCCTGACCAGCTCCTCTTTGGAATCCACCCCGACTCCCTCAGTTCTGGGTACGGCGCCAACCTTCCTGTCATTCCAGGGACTGGCCATGCTTGCTTTGCCTCAAGAATCACCCAATAGGGAGCAGCCAGAAGTTTGCGAGTCCACTCCCCCCCCAGAGAGTCCCACTAAGGAGGTTCCACACAAATGAACATGTAAAAGGAGGCACTTGGACTCATCTCCAGAGTCCCTCACTGACGACACTGACTTGGAGGAAGGGGAAGGTTCCAACAGGTCACCCCCCCTGAGGATGTCTCCTTTGGAGACATCATGGAACTCCTACAGCAAAGAGGGGGGGGTGGTCTGCCCAAAAACCAACCCAGGACAAGTCAGTGTTCTTGGAGGCATTCGGCATGGGCCCATCTACCTCCTGGGTGTCCCCCCTGCAGATCCACTGGTGGACCTTATTACCTCTAGAGCTTGGAAGGAGACGGACACTGTGGAGTCAATCCCGAAAAGGCCAGACAAAATTTTTAGCCCGCCACTGGACAGAACCAGCTAGATTAAGAGGTCCCCAGTAGGCGCTATGGTGGTGGCAGCCGCCACCAAGAAAGCTCGTGCAGGAGAGCTATATGGTCCATCCTCCTGACTGGGAGTCGCGGACGATGGATCGTCTGGGGAAGCAAGTCTATGCTTCAGCGACCTTTACCATAAGGGCGCTGAACTACATGTTGCATGTCATTTGACAACAGCGGGACTTAGTCAAGGAAGTCGCTGAGTCACCCCCAGAGCCCATGTCGGCAGAGGGCAAGAAAATGTTCTCTGTGCACATGGCCACTCTGAAAGTGATTGCAAATACGTCCATGCGTCTCCTTTCCCATGCCACGGAAGGAGCCGCCAGTGCGGCCAGGTCCGGCATTGCCATGCGGCACCACACCTGACTCCGGCTATGTCAATTTTCAGAACCCTTCAGGGCGTCCTTTGCGAATGCCCCCTATGATGGTTCTTCCCTGTTTGGGAAGTCCATACATGAGACTCTAGTCCAGAGTGAGAAGGACTGGAAGAGACTGTCTGCCGTTGAGATCTGCTTCACCGCCCCTCAGAGATCCTTCTCAAGGAATCAACGAGGGTCAAAGAAGATGTGTTTTGCAAATCTCAGTTCTCCCGGGACACTCAGGACTCTTCTTCCCCCAGAGGCAGAGGGGGGTTACAACAGATGCCGGCCCAGAGGCAGAGGGGGTCCGAAGAACTTCGGGTCTCGAGAACCATTCTCGGACAGACCCATGCAACAACCCTGAAATGTTGCCCAACTGCTCATCTCTGGAGGCAGTCGGGGGCCATCTTTCTTTACACCCAGTGGAATGGGAGTCCATTACAACAGACCGTTAGGTGTTAAAAATCATATCCAGAGGTTATTCCATCCCATTCCTGGCCCCATCTCCCCAACCAAAACTCCTCCCAGATGTTCCACCCACACAGAGGGAGGAAGCAGCACTGGAGATAGAAATGCTGCTAAGAAAATGAGTCATCCAACCCGTCCCCTAGATCAGTCTGGATTGGGCATCTATTCCAGGTTCTTTTTAGTGCCAAAGAAAATGGGGGACCTAAGACCCATTCTGGATCTATCTGTTCAGAACCTGTCAGTAGCCAAGGAGAAATTCTGGATGGTCACTCTTCTGTCCATTCTGCCCTACCTGCAAGCAGAAGATTGGATGTGGTCGATTGATCTTTAGGACGCATACTGTCATATCAAGATGAACAGGTGCTCCCGCAGGTTTCTTCACTTCCAGCTGGGGGCCAATCATTATCAGTTCAGGTCTACCCCTACCTGGACGATTGGCTCCTTGCTGCCCTTACTAGGCATCTACTGTGTCATGCCAGGGATTACTTCATTCTTCTTGCAAACAGACTGGGTATCATAATCAACCTCATCAAATCTTCACTGGACCGGAATACCCAAAGGTTGAAGACAAGTGCAACTACTCAGATGGAACATTATGGTGAGTACATAACTTCTTTTTTAAAGTAACTGGAAACTTTTTTTTTTTGAGAAACTGTGTTTATTTTACTTTTGGTGGCTGGCAAAGTGCTTTTTACTGACTTTTTTTTTTTTTGAAAAGTGACTTTTAAAGAATTTTGAGTTTTATCAGCTTTTGCTGCTTGTTGTTTTCCCCAGGAAAGAGGCACAGTTATTGGCTTGACTATGAAACAAATGGTCAGTCCCATGGTGAGTCCTTCTTCTATCCCCAAAAAGAAAAAATAAGAAAACAGCCTTTGCCACCGTAACAGGCTAGCAATTTGCCTCAGCCACAGGTGGGTTACTGTGCTGTGACCATTAGTTGTACCTCAAACCACTCATCTTTTACCCCAGTTCCCTCTGGTGTAACTACAGTCACTATGGACCAAGGATTAGTCACATCCTCTGTGGCTGTTAGAGTCCTCTCAGTGGACAAGAGAAAGCCACACTTGTCGGTCCGTAGAGAAGAAACAGGGAAGGCTTCCCTGTTTTGTCATAATGTTGCTCCCATCCCTGGGGAAGCTACTTTTGTCATTAATAACACTGTTGCCTCATTTTTCCTGACAAAAAGAACAGAAAACTAAACATGTATCTACTCTTCCTCAAATTTCCTTAGACAGTAATAGTTTACTGGGTCTGATTCATGCTTTAATTCGGGTTCCTATCATGTAATCGAACTTCCAGAAGGTCGAACACCAGAAGTTCGAACTTGGAAGTTCCAGAGTTGAACATGTCTAAGCCGCGGAAGTCCGAATTCTTTCCCAGGGAAAGAATTTGGTTGGACATTTCTGTGGCTTCAACATTTTTTCCACTGTGGTGCGAAAGTTACGGAATGGGTTAAGGTAAGTGTGCAGTTGTGACAGACGTTGGGGTTAGGGTACGGGTATGGTAAGTGTGCGATAGTGACAAACTTTAGGGTTAGGGTGCGGTTAAGGTAAGTGTGCGATAGTGACGGACTTTAGGGTTAGGGTGCGGGTAAAGTAAGTGTGTGATAGTGACGGACTTTAGGGTTAGGGTGCGGGTAAGGTAAGTGTGCGATAATGACGGATTTTAGGGTTAGGGTGTGGGTAAGGTAAGTGTGTGATAGTGACAGACCTTAGGGTTAGGTTGCGGGTAAGGTAAGTGTGCGATAGTGACGGACCTTAGGGTTAGGGTTTGGGTTAAGGTTAGTGCATAGATAGTTGTGTATGTAAGATTTAGTGTAGGTTTATAAGTTTTTTGGTGTGCTTGTGTTGTGTGAGTGTTTTTCGGAACAGCAATTTTTTTCCCTGGGAAAAAAATTGCTGTTCTGATGTTTCGATGTTATCACATTTCGATCTTCCAAGTTCAAACTTATGGTGGTCGAAATTTTGGATGTTCGATTACATGATATAGACCCTTTAATTCAGGCTATTGATCCTTCTTTTAAAGTAGTTTCTGGTAAGAGAAAGGGAAATACCTATTTTCCTGTAGAGAGTCATGATTCTGAATCTGGACAAGAAGATAAAGGGACAGATACAGGACTATCTCCTTAGATTTCTGATTCAAACTTAGATGAGAGCTTAGTTTCTGAATCTCCCTGTAGGGGGTTCTGTTTTTCTGAGACTATTTCCAGTATTTTTAGTGGGAGAACACTCTGGTTTCTCAGTTCAGTCCCTCAGAAAATGCTATGAGCTGCTACAGAAAGAATTTCCAGAACCTTAACACATTCCTCCAGTTCTGTCAACTTTGGAGGATGAGTTTGTGTTACTGCCTGGATTTTACCTGCTAGCCAGCTGTCCCTAAAAAGGCAGAGAGGGTATATAAAGTTCCTCACTCTTTTTAAGTTTTTATACACTCTTCTCAAACCTGATCCAGCAGCTATAGCTTTAGTTAATTCTTCTTCTGCAAAACATTTAGATCTGATGTTGTCAGTTTTCATTCTGTCCTTAACTGTTGGGTTCGGATCCAATCCCTGTTATCTGACTCATCCATTGCTAAAGCTCGTGGCACCCAAAATCTTTCGAACTTCTCCCTTACCCATAATGCAACAATCCCAATTACCTCAGATTCCATTTGCCAGTTCAAGCAAAAGACGTGGTTTCCATCTCTCTCGAGTGTTAGTGCGATTAGTTTGACATATTTCTATTTTTTTCTTCAAAAACCATTTATATTACTGTCTCTTACCATTAATTATAAGTTTCCTACTGTTTTCTATCTATTGTGCAATTTCTGTAGCTCTTACATACTATTCTTAGTATCTTCTTTCCCTCTACGACACTGTTGTAGTTTTTCGTTACTGTTGTTGGTATTTCTATCCCTTTTCTCTTTTTCTAATTTTTCCCTGCTTTAAAAAGAAGCCTTTCTTTCTGTCTTATGATTTTGTTAAAGATGCCAGATAAACCAGCAGGTTTTAAGAAATGTACTAAGTGTGGGCGCAAGCTGCCAATTTCTAATGTCCATACACTTTGTGTCTACTGTTTAGGTCCCATCCATTTACAAGAGGATTGTTCGATTTGTCATGGTTTTAATCCTCATGCATTGGTGGAATGCAAAAATAAGCTTATCCTAAACGTGTTTTTCCTTCTTCCTTTGGGGAAGCTATATCGGAGGGTGCTTTTTCTTCTTTCACTAAATCAAAAACTGCAAAAATTAAATTAAAAAATCATCCTCTCCAAAGCCATCTTCCTCCTCCTCAGCTTTGGACTCCTTGAGGAAGAGGTCTCCTAAGGAGCTGGTCTCAACTCTGGATCCAAAAAAGGCAAAATTTCATGATTCTGCTACGGAAAAATTATCGAATCTCATTCGGATCTGATGCAGTCAAAGCCTTGGGATCTGATATCATGTAATCCAAAGCTTTCTGACTCTGACCTTCAAACTACTAGATTTCTACCCAGGACTAGATACTCTCCGTTGCTGGATCCGATTCCTGACAGGGTATCTTCTCCACTCCTAGAAAGACCCAGATCTCCATCCATTTATTCCACTCACTCTTCAGAAGCCTTACAGAAGAAGATGTGGAGAGACTGTTGAAAATGATTCTCTTTGCACAGAGCCAGATTGGTGTTCCTTCGGCTTCTATCCCGCTGGTTCAGGAGATCTGCAAGTCTACTACTCCCCCATTACAAATTCCTCCTCTGACTCCTGTAGCATCAGAATTTTGGATCTGAGTTGTCCGGATCTGTCTGGCTCAGATCTGAAGATAACTTTATCCTCTGATCTGAGATCTACTCTGAGGGCTGTTGTCCCATCAGATCCGGAAAGCTTCTAGGACCCTAGTTTACCTGTCAGATCCGAGTTGCTGCATTCAACTCTGAAGTTTTCAGAGCCAGCACTGGATAACTCGGTTCCAGCTTCCACCTCAGGGGTTCTGCCCTCACAGCAGGAGAGGCCAGTTATTCAGAAGCTTGTCTTCACAGCTCTGATGGTCTCTCTCTCTTTCAGAGCTGTTCTGCTTTCAAGGCTGCAAAGTGAGTATTTTCTGCTTCCAACAGTGCTGACAGATCCTTCCCCCAGATCCCAAGTCATCTGCCATGATGTCTTAGTGCTCAGAACTTCATCATCTCCTTCCACAGAGACAGTCAGTACCAGAACTCCAGGCTCCCACCCAGGGAATTGTAATCTCCTCTTCTGATACCTCCCCAGAGCATCCCATTAAGGAAGTCCCTAAGAAGAGGATGTGTAAGAGGAAACACCTAGACTCCCTGGAGGAGACCATCACTGAAGATACAGATTTCGATGATGGCAAAGGGTCCCTACGATCACCTCCTGAAGATGTCTCCTTAGGAGACTTCTTGGAAATTCATAAGCACAGAGGTGGTTGAATAGGGTCTATATTACGGCACTGAACGGACTGTTAACTAAATGTCCTTTTATTGACACATATTTAGCGAAATAAAAAAAACCCGAACGGCCACAAAAGCAAATTTTTTCCCAGGGGAAAAAAATCTCTTGGCCATCATCGGGGATTTGCCCTTTCCTCCACTGTAGTGTGATCTCAGAGTTAGTATATTTAGTTGGGGGGCACAGCCCCCCACTTCGTACGGTCTAAACTTTTTTTTTTTGTATTGGCCAAGTGATTTTTCCACTGGGAAAAAAATTACTTTTGTGGCCATTCAAGGTTTTTGTATTTCGCGTAATATGTGTCGATAAAAGAGCATTCGGTTAACAGCCCATTCTATGCCATAATATAGAAGCGGTTGGATATATAGCAACCCTATGTCTGAGGAATCTATTCTCCTGGAGGTTTTTGTTACTGGACCCTGTGCCTCCTGGATGCCTCCACCCACCAGTGAGCTCATTGACTTGATCTTACAATGGGAGTGGAAGGGCCCTGACACCATAGAGCCCATTCCTTGCAGACCAGACAGGATAATGGCACC
The DNA here is from genome assembly GCF_019279795.1 of Protopterus annectens. Lineage (NCBI taxonomy): Eukaryota > Metazoa > Chordata > Ceratodontiformes > Protopteridae > Protopterus > Protopterus annectens. The sequence goes on along the minus strand of NC_056748.1, from coordinate 985,814,783 downwards.
ACCGGCAGATAGACAGATTGGGGGGACGGGAGCTCCTGTTGATGCCTTGGTTGTTGAGGCAGCCACCAAGAAGGAACCAGCTGAGGAAATTTCCACTATCAGTCCTCCCAACAGGAAGTTGTGAGCAATGGACAGATTTGGGAAGCATGTCTATGCTTCAGTGACCTTCACCTTGAGGTCTCTGAACTATTTAGCACATTTTATTGGACTAAAGAGGGATTTGATCAAGGAGTTATAAAATATCATCTTGGGTGCTGTTTCTGATGAAGGTTAGACATTTGTTACTTCTCAGCTGACGACAGTCCATATCCAATTCTTCCATGAAGCTGATCTCACATGTAGCAGAAGGAACCTCAGGGGCAACGGGTTCAGGTGTTTCCATAAGGAGACATGCCTGGATGCACCTCTGCGAGTTTGCAGAGCCTTTCAAGTCTTCTTTCATTAGTGTTCCTTTTGACAGAATGTCTTTATTTGGCACCAAGGTAAAAGACACACTGTCCAGCTGTGAAAAGGACAGAAAGACCCTGTCTGCCATGGGCATGCATTTTTCAACTCCTCAAAAAACCTTTTCCAGGAATCAGCGTGGTTGTCGAAAAATGTGAAGTGTGGTTCAAGACGTCTGAGGGTCCTTTTCAAGACACATGTGCTGGAGGTTCCCCCAGAGGCAGGGGAGGGAACTCTAATGGATGAAGATGTCCTCATGGCAGAGAAGGTCTGCAGAACTAGGGTTCCAGAGATTCGTTCTTTGACAAATCCTACCATCACTCCTGAAAGGAGGCCCAATTGTTCACCTCTGGAGACAGTTGGGGGGGCACTTATCCCTGCACCAGAGATCCTGGCTAGGTATAACAAGATACTTGGGTGCAGATGATTCTTTCCAGAGGCTATATTATACCCTTTTCCCTTTCTCCACCAGTCCCAAGAAAAATCCCCAATGTTCCACCTAGTCAGAGGGAACAAATATCAATTCACACACAAAGAATGCTAGAAAGAATGTCATCTAAGAAGTCCTGCCAGAGATGGAATCTGGAACTTACGCAAGGTTCCTTTTGGTGCTAAAGAAAACAGGGGACTGGAGACCAATCCTGGATCTCTCCAAACTAAACAAGACAGTTTGTAGAACCAAGTTTTGGATGTTCACAGTTCAGTCAATTTTCCCCTTTCTCGGCAATGATGACTCAGTGTGCTTTATAGACTTTCAGGACATGTACTATCACATAAAGATGAACAGATGGTCCAGAAGGTACTTATGCTTCTGGCTGGGAGGCAGTCATTATCA